>NW_026736557.1:0-66086 GCF_949786415.1 Peromyscus eremicus
AAAAAAGAAATCTGGAAATTCCCATCTCTCGGGAGGCAAAGGCAGGCAGACACATAGCTATGAGTTTGAGGACAGCCTAGCAGGAATCTCTCAAATTTGAGACTAGCCTGGGCTTCATAGGGAGATTCTATCTTAAGTAAACAAATAATCGTTTGATGGTAGTTAGAATAAACTATTAGTTAATTAATATGGTGGCTTATTCCATTTCTTCTGCTTTTTTTTTTTTTTTTTACACCCTTCATTCTCCTACCAGACTTTAAGTTTTAGAACTTTGAAGGTTTTGGCAGTCCCAGAAAGAGAAAAAGTAGAAATGTACAAATGAGACTTTGCTCAATTACTGGTTTGCTATTCTAGGCATCCACTAGTGGTATATATTTTACAAAGATGGCTGGATACATATCCTATCCCACAGATGTGTTGGAGTCTTTTGTTTTTGCTTTTACACAATCCTAGGAGCTATATTCTTCCACTTGGTGAGATCACCTAGCAGAATGTGATAGAAGTGCTAGTGTATGGCCTCCAAACACTAGACATGTTCTCTTTTGTCACTGGGATCACTTTCTCTAAGAAGTCAGACACCATACTTTAACAGAGGGACATTCAAGGCACCCTTGGGGCAGAGAGGCTCATCTGAAGAGAAACTGAGGCCTTGATGCAGTCACCATCATCTTGCTTGACATAGATGTGCCCCTCTTATGAGGTGGACCTTCTGCCCCAATCCAGGCTTCAGATGAGGGTGGCTCTAGCTAGTACATGATTATGACTGCCCATGTGAGAACCCAGTGGAGCCGTTGCTCAATTCCCAGCTAATGGAGGTCTGAAAGGGAGTAGAAAGTATTGTTTTAGCTGGGCGGTGGTAGCGCACACCTTTAATCCCAGCACTCAGGAGAGGTAGGCAGATCTCTGAGTTCGAGGCCAGCCTAATCTACAAAGTAAATTCCAGGACAGCCAGGGCTGTTACACAGAGAAACTCTGTCTTGAAACATGCCTCCTACCCCCCAAAGTATTGTTTTAAACTACTAGGTTGAGGGATAGTTTATTATGGATGGAGCATCAGCTAATTTACACTTTCTCTTGGTAATGGAGGTCTATAAATGAACTTTTTAAGCTAACTGGCTCAAAGTAGGAGTAAAAAGAGTGTCCCTGGAGAGGTCAGTGGTGGACCACTTTTACAAGCCTCACAAAGCAAATTTTCCGTGTTTACATTGTAGGTCTCTGTCTGGCGGCCCTAGAGTCACTGACATCCTAGTGAGAACTCTGTTCTTCTGACTCTCACCTTGAAGTCCTGTTCATCCTCATGCAGCAAATGATGGATGATAGGGCACTCCACCTCCGTGGATGAGCTGTCCTCTCTTTCTATCTCTGTGAAGTGGACTTCTGGACTGCTAGCCTCATGGCTGCTCCCTGGGGAGAGGTTCAATGCGTCTCCACCCTCTGCCTCAGTGGGTGAGTTCAGATTCTCCTCTGGGACCAGAGCAAATAAATAGTTAGGTAACAACATCCTGAGCAGATTACAAATACAGTGCCATCATTGGTCACAGTTGTTTGAAGGAATCCTGAAGTTAGAAATGTGAAATTTAGGGCTGAAGGAATGGCTTAGCTCAATCAACACCACGATAGGGCAGCCAAGCATCCCTGAGGCCCTAGGTTCAATCTCCAGTGCTGCCACCACCAAACCCCAAGTGGCTTTTAGAGAAAACAGTATGGAACTTATGGAATAAATTAATAAATAAAATAATATAGAAGTAATATAAATATATAGAAGTAAGAGGTGGCCCCATTTTAGGAAACTATCCTATATCCTTCTGATAGCCAAGACATTACCCACAGCCACCTGGGAACTAGTGGGTATACTAGCATTTTGGTTGGTCAAAGTGGTACCCAAACTATATTGACGTAGGCACCACCCCATCCCTCTCTATGAGTATCCACTTAATTCATTATAAAATGCATTGAACTTGGTGGAAAATGGGATTACAACTCAGGCACAGCAATGCATGTTTGTAATGCCAGCCCTTGGGAGACTGAAGCAGGGGGACTGTGAGTTTAAGGCCAGACTGTGCTATTTGGAGATATCTTAGAAAGAAGACAGAGTGTGGGAGAAAAGGGAAGGGAGGAGAGAGGGGAGAGAGAGAGGGAGGGAGGTAAGGAGGGAGAGAGGGAGGGAGGGAGGTAAGGAGGGAGGGAGGGAGGGAAGGAAAGAGAGGGAGGGAGGGAGGAGAGGAGGGAGAAAGGGAGGGAGGGAGGAGAGGAGGGAGAGAGGGAGAGAAGGAGGAAAGGAGGGAGAGAGGGAGGGAGGGAAGGAGGGAGAGAGGGAGGGAGGAAAGGAGAGAGAGAGAGGGAGGGAGGAAAGGAGGGAGAGAGGGGGACGGAATAGAGAAAAGAGGTGAGAAAGAGAAGGGAAGAGTTAGCGGACAGGAGACTAGAGCAAAAGATGCTCAGGTTGCTGTGCTTTAAGGTGAGGAAAATCTCATCGCAAGGAAATTGTACCTATGTCTATCTCTGGCAACTTCAAAGACACATCTTCAGGTGGCACTTGCTGCCCAACAGCTTGAGTAAGATACAGTTTCCTGAAAGAACAAATGTCAGATTGTCAGCCAATGAGTGCCCTGCCACATGCTCACCAGCACCTGTCTCTCTCCAGAGTGTGGAGACAAAGCAGAAAAGGGACCTACCTGCTTCACACGCTGCAGGAGCATAAGGCTTGTTGGAAAGCTGAGCTACTACAGAATTCTAAAGTGATAGTTTCTAGTGAGATGTATAGTGAGTGCTGTGAGAATTCTGGGAGTCAGAAAGAAGCACCCCTTGAGTTAGCCTTGGAGACAAGGAAGAGTTCCCAAGGAGAGGAAATCTGAACAGAGTCTTGGAGAGCCAGAAGTTCCCTGGGGGAGGAGTCGGAAAGGAGGGCAAGTCCAAACGGGAGAGTGAGAATGATATCAATTAGGTAACTGGGTTTTCAGTAAGAAAGTCAGTAAGAAACGCTGGGTGTAGCTCAGCATTAGAGGTCTTGCCTAGCATATATAAGGCCCTGGGTTCCATGGGAGGAGGGGGATGGCGGGGAAGGGGGAGAGTAGGAGAGGAAATGCATATAAGTTATTTAAAGCACATGTATGCAGAGTTTCTATACATTTGGAGTTGCGGCACATACTACTGTTAATATTTTTGAATTCTTTATTTTTTATTTTACATGTAAGAGTGTTTTGCCTGCATATATGTGCACCATGTGTATTCAGTAGCTTCAGAGACCAGAACAGGGATCCCCTGGCACTGGAGTTACAGATGGTTGTGAGCCACCATGTGAGTGGACTTGAACCCACGTCCTCTGGAAGAGCAGCCAGTACTCTTAGCCTCTGGGCCATCTCTCCAGCCACAGTTCCCTTCTTTTTTGCCTGCTGTCATCTAGTGGAAGCACTGGAGAACAAAATCTTTCTTTTTCTCTGTAGCACAGGTTGGCCTAGAATTATGTAGCCTATGCTGGCATTGAATTTATGGTAATCCTCTTGTGTTAGCCTCCTGGGTACTGGGATTACAGGTGACACCTGGCTAAATCATCTTAAAACAAAACAAAAACCCCTACCAACTTTTTACAGGTGTAATATTTACAAAACACTTTCAAGAAATGTTAATGACTTTGACCCAGCTATTCCGAGAGCACCAGATGCTAACTGCTATGGCACCAGGGAGCATCTCACCTGGGTATTTTGAGATCCAAAAGTCTACAGTTAAACAGCTGGTCAATAAGCACCAAATTTTCCTCTTCTAGTTGTTGAACACAACTTTCCAGTCTTTCAACTTCCTTCCTATGAGTCGAAATCTGTTTGCAGAAGAGGGGGATGGGTATCAGTACTTACTGGCTTCATTTAGTAAAGTTTTCTGTAAGGACATTTGCCTGAGGGAAGAGCTATCATTTATTATTTATTACTGGGTATTCCTGGTCCTTCTGTGGTTAAGAAGGAATAGTGGCGGGCGGTGGTGGCGCATGCCTTTAATCCCAGCACTCGGGAGGCAGAGCCAGGCGGATCTCTGTGAGTTCAAGGCCAGCCTGGGCTACCAAGTGAGTTCCAGGAAAGGCGCAAAGCTACACAGAGAAACCCTGTCTCGAAAAACAAAAAAAAAAAAAAAAAAGAAGGAATAGTGGGGCTGTTTTCTAGGTCATAAACAGGCCTGGTAGGTAGTTATTACAGAGCAGAACTTGTTCTTTTCTACCTTTCGGAAGCATGGCTGAACTTAAATATGAGCTAGAGGCAGAGATGAAAAACGCAATTCATTTAGCAATGATATATTGGCCAGTGAATGGAGTTCTCTCTAAAGGTGATTATAAACAAGACAATGAAAACACACTGGAATAATTGATATATATGGTGGTATTTTTTTAATACCTAAAAGCCCTTTCTACCAGCCTCTATATTAGGATTATGTTCTCTTTGAGCCTGGTGTCAGTTCTGAGCAATGCCATACATATGAAATATTTGCCAATTCATTTATTCTGTTGTACTAAACCCTTACTGTGTGCCAGGAAACATATAACAAATGATCAAGATACAAAATTAATTTAGCAATAGGCTCTCTTAGCCTTGTGGGAATGATGCGGTCCGAAGACGAGGAGACACAAACCTCGGTGGACGCTGGGCAGCCAGCTGCTCTGGGATGAGGAAGATGCAGATGTTGGGATAATGAAAAACTGGCAGGAGAGACAGACGACATCTGACCCACAACTTGAGAATGGAGTAGGGCTTCATGCAGATACAAGCAATGTCTCCTGGGAAGTAGGAACCTTTGCACATTTAAGGTGGGAGTGGGGAGGAGTTGGGGACTGACTGACCAACTAAGAAAGAGACAAATACTGCCCAAGAATCTGGTTTTTGTCCTCAAGGTGATGGCAAGTAACTGCCATGAACTTAGTTCGTGTTTAATTTTAAGAAAAAATTGAGTCAAATATGAACAGAATTTGCCAGTTTGGTTGATGGAGTTCCCATCAATCTTTTAAAAGCGTGTTTGGGACCGTCTGTCGAAAGAAGGCTGGCTGCCATGAGCATGCTCTGGCTTTAGAAGAGGCGTTCCTTTGTTTCCTACACTGTGATGTAAAGGTCTGGATGAACTCCAGTGAAACCAATGAAATCACCAATGACACCACCATTCATTCGGTAGATCCAGAAGCTGGTGAAAGATGGGCTGATCATCTGTAAGCCTCTGATTGTCCTCTTCTGGATTTGGTGGCCAAAAAGCACCTTGACCTATGGGGTGGGCAGGCATATGGGCATAGGTAAGTGGAAGGGCATGGCCAGGGACTGAACGTCATCAAAGAAGGGGAGGAGGCTGAGGATCCTGCTTGGACTGCTTAGGAGACATTGTGAATCTAAGAATGGCTACCTCACATGTCACAGCCTGTATCTGAAGGTGGAGAGGAGTATGTTCAAAACAAGAACACTTCCACGGAGCACATCTGCAGGCTTAAGACAGGCCAGGCCCACAAGAAGCTCCTGTGGATCAAACAGCAGGCCTAAGACTGAGGAAGGGCTTCCAGGCCAAGAAGAGCAGCATTGTAAGACCAAGGAGCAAGAGACTAAGACAATGAAGCCCCTGTCTCTGATAGACCCCAGACCCAGGGTACTACCTTCTCGGGTGGGCGCCCCAAGAACCCAGACTCCGGTCCAGTTGATGCAAACAGCAAGAGGTTTATTGATGCGGCTGTACAGTCAGGCTCCTCTTGTCCTGAGAGCAAGAGTCGCGCCTACTGCAGCCACATGGGTACTTTTAAAGGAAAAAACCCACAAAAGCCATAAGATTACAATTCCCATACAATTTCATTTTGATTGATTTATGTCTAGAGGCTAATTTCACAAGATCATGGCCTGATCACAGGGTGGGTACAGTCACGTCCGCATGCACATTCTTCCAGAAACCTCAAGGGGGGTATCAGGGCGGGAGTGGAGTTTACACAAAGGTCACAGTGGTCCTTCCTGGAACACTTGCAATTATCCCAGTAACAGTTGAGCACATCTCTTAACAGAAATCTCTTTACATTGTTACATTGTGGCAGGGGTGGTTGAGTAATGGCTGAGTCAGTTTGCCTTTGGAACTAGCTTTTTTCTTTTCTTTTAGTTCCTCATTCTTTTGGGGCTTGGGGGGTGTGAGCCTGAACGGTTAGGGTCTTTCATCTCCTGTCCGCATAGTGCCTCGGTGTTACCTTCCTGATTGATCACACGATCAGTCATTAGCATAAAACAACCCTTTATCACATACAAAAAAAAATATGAGAAAAGAAAGCTCATCAGAGGGAAGAACACATAGAAGTTACTTGGTTGAGCCCTGAAGTGATTTCTCTGGCACCCCTAGCAGTGTGAGTTATATTATACAGGCGTCAACACCAGCAGATGTTCATGGAAGCAATCGAGGCACTAGAATTAGAACTAAGTATAAAATCAAGAGTGGTGGACAGGTGGGAGTAACAGAAGAATGGGAGGAAGTAGGAAGCTTCAAGGAAGTGAAAACAAAGAATGCAGAAGCTAAAACTCCTTCAGGCCAGGAGAAGTTAACAGCTTCTGCTTTGCTATCAGAGTCAGTGATAGTTGGGAACCTTAAAGCATCCATATTAGTCATTTATTAAATGTGTGGGTTCTTTCTTATATGGGCAAACTTCTGAGATGTCCTGGCTAGTTTTACGCCAACACAACACAAGCTAGAGTCATCAAAAAGGAGAGAGCCTAAATTGAGAAAATGCCTCCATAAGATCAGGCTGCAAACCTGTAGGGCATTTTCTTAATTAGTGATTAATGTGGGAGGACCCAGCCCATTGTGAGTGGGGCCACCCCTGGGCTGGTGGTCCTGGGTTCTGTAAGAAAACAAGATGAGCAAGCCATGAGGAGCAAGCCAGTAAGCAGCACTCCTCCATGGACTTTGCATCAGCTCCTGCCTCCTCCATGTTCCTGGCCTGCTTGAACTCCTGTTCTGACTTCCTTCGATAATGAACATCGATATGGAAGTGAAAGCCAAATAAACCGTTTCCTCACAAACTTGCCTTTGGTCATGGAGTTTCATCACAGCCATTATAACCCTAAGTAGGACAGAAATTGGTATCGGGATCTTAGGGTATTGCTGTGACAGACCAGACTATGTGGTTTTGGGAAAGATTGTGGAAGGACTTTGGAACTTTGAGCTAAATTTAATCATGTCAAAATTAATATTTATTGTAATAGAGGAATTAAACCTATTGAATTTCCTTAAAATGCTTTGCCCTTTATTTCTAAGCTTTATGATTCAATTAAACTTGACATTTTCCCTTTGATTGCCAGTGAATTATAAGAAATAAAAAAAAATGAAATGAAATCAAATACAATTTGAGGCTTCATTAGAAAGAGGCCACCAATAAAGCCTTTGTTATCAGCCAAATATAGACTTTTTTAAAAAGTCATTTCCCTTAAACCTAAGATCTGTGTTTGGTGGGAGTGCTTACCTAGCATGTACAAGGCTCTGGGTTCAATCTCCAACACTGAAAAAAAAGTTAAATAAACTCTAAAAGGAAAAGGGAAAAGGGCTGGGGTGAAGCTAAGTGGTCGAATCCTTGCCCAGTGTCTCTCCATCCAATCCCTTAGTGCCCCTCCTGCACACAACTAAGCCAGTTGACAATATCACAGAAACAGTACATGATTTGTCTCCTAGTTTTCTAGAACCATTAACTACTTGGTCAGATGGGGAGCAAGGGAAGTGAAAAGAGAAAAACCTTAAAAGTAACTTCGCTGTTAGTGTTTCTGAGAAACAAGGAAGACTTTGATGAGAATTGAGCATTCCACAGTAGGAATGTCGGCTTGAGTGTCTTTTGGATCTCCGTGAACACATATTTACAGGCGACTAAAAATGGAGGTTCAGAACTAAAGACCCACGTGAGGCAATGAGAAAGATGTGCATCAGACGACCACAGTGCCTAACCCGATAGCAAGCCCCTCACATGGTTTAAAGTAAGTTCTCTCAAAACGTGGTGAGTTTGGGAGGGTACAGGAGAGATGGTTTAGCAGTTAAGAGCCCGTGCTCTTCCAGAGGACCCAAGTTCAGTTCCAAGCGCCCACATGAAGGCTTCGGACTACTCACAACTCCAGTCCCAGGGGATCTGCTGCCCTCTTCTGGCCTAGCTATAAACATCAGGCACACACATAGTGCACATACATGTATGCCGGCAAAACACTCGCCCACATAAAAAATAAAAATAACCAATCTCTTTTCTAAATAGTGAGTTTTGTTTCACCTATGGCATTTAAGCACGGGATAGATGGCTATTTGTCTAAATGTAAAGGGAATTTTTAGGAATGAGAGAGTGATTGAACTAGAGACACCTAAAGTATTGGTCAGAATTCAGAAACACTCAGGCCTGTTAATGAAGCATTTACTGCCTCTGTTACCACTAGGTAGCTGGTAATATGTTAACAGTTCCTTGTGTTGTTGCTTGAGACCTGGCAAAAGCAACTTTACAAAGGAAGGGCTGATTTCTGGCTCATTGTTTGAAGACACGAATGGCTTGAAGGTGTCCTGGCCAGGAAGGCATGGTAGCAGCTGCAGGAAGCAGCTGGTGACATTGCATCTGTCGTCAGGAAGGAGAGAACAATGAACACTGGTGTGCTCAGCTCACTCACTCTTTTTTTTTTTTTTTTTTTTTTATTCAGTATAGACCTCAGCCAATGAAGGTGCTGCCCACATTTAAGGTGGATCTTCCTACCTCATTTATAAAGCCCAATCTAGAAAGTTCTCATCGATGCCAAGGCTTACGTCTGCTAGATCGTGTCAGGTGGACTGTATTAACCATCACGATTCCAAACCTGTAACGTGATACACAATATGTGCCCAGCCTATGTCTCCAGAGACCCTTTGCACGTCCCTTTGCACCTCTGAACTCACTGCAGAATGACAGAGTCTGGTTTACATTTTAGAAGGAAGTCTCTGAGTTTGTGTGGAGGAGAAAGGGGAAGGGTCTGGCTTAAGGGAAGTAAAACCAGGTAAGGCGTCACTTAAGACAGGATGTGATTAAGGAGGGCCTGGGGTAGGGCAGTGGCGGAGAAGCAAGGGAGAAGTGGTTGGCTAGGATTTATGGGATGTAGAGGCCTTCTGGATGTGGCTACGAAAAAAGACATTTCTTTGGAACTTCCAAAGTCCTGACGTGGGACCGACAGCCTGGGACCAGAAGCAGTTTCAGGGAAAGAGGCAGATGTTGTCAATTCAGGAGTTTGAGATGCTTGTGGTGAGCTTACACTGAGCTGCAGCTGGCTGATGAGCGCATGGGTTTAGAGCCTGGAAATGACATCATTTCTAATCTGGATGCTTTTAAGCCTGAAACACAATTATCCTTGGGCATTTCTTCCCTGGAGTTTAGGGGAAGCCAGCATTTCCTGTTTCTCTCTTTCTTGGTATACTAGTTTATGCTGTTAAGTGTACTGTTAAGTAAATTCCTGAGGATGACTGAGAAGTAAATATCACAGCCCTTGACATTCTGGGAATAGCTGTTTGTTTTGTTTCCTTTAATCTAGCTGAGTGGAGTATAGAATTCCCAGTTCAAAAGCACTCGCCACCTGAACTTCATTACTGACACCAGTGCTGGTCTACCGCTGCTCATCAGTTCGGCCTCCTTTTGTCGGCCATTTCTAGCCGCCAGGCACTTCCTTCTCCAGCTTTGCTGATGCTTCCCTCTGCTTTATCTTTCTAGAATTCATGTTTCTTGGATACTGTGCCTCTTCTATTAGTGATGTGTCTCTCCCTGTCCTGAGAGAGTGCACTCGGCATACTATTTTATATCTGATTATTTTGGTCTTGAAGGATCCTGTTTCATAAACAAACTGACTCTCAATTTTTTTGATATTAATAAAAGTCGCCTTGCAATTTTTCTGAAATTCCCTCGGGCATATTTTAGGGATGGCTTTAGCACTTGCTTCTGCTCTCCTTAGTTCGCCTGGTTTTTCTCCCCTTTGTCCAATTGTCCTTAGTGATCCTTCGGTCATATTAAGAAGGGTCTAAGGCAGCAGTTCTCAACCTGTGGATTGTGACCCCTACACGAGTTGCCTAAGACCGTCTGAAAACACGGATTTCCGACGGATGGTGGTAGGAATGGAGACACTGCTTCTTTATCCATCTCAGGTAGGTCTGCCCACCTGAGTACCATCCAGAACCTGGACTGTATTAAAGGGTCACAGCATTAGGAAGGTTGAGAACCACTGGTCTAAGGAATGGTGGTGTTTTCTCCACCACTGCATAAATATGACTGTTTTTACCCTAAGTTTCTCCTCACAGTGAGAGAGCAGATTAAAGTCTGTAAATGTGGCATGTCGGGGCAGGAGGACTGTTTTGGATTGAGAAATCAGGAGTAGGATATTTTGACTGTGTCCCCATGAATGTCACAATTGGAAACATATAATTTTTGCATATAAAGGCCTCACATCTATGCTAGAAACTGTATCAGATGACTTCAGTGTTCTGCATGTTCCTAGGCCAGAAGAGAAGTGCTTTGTTCTGTGTGAAGGAGATGATCCCAGGGATGCTAGCAAGTTCTTGTTTTCTCCTCCTCCTCCTCCTTCTCCTATCCCTGCCACTTACAGCACACACAGGCTCTGAGAAGAGGCCCCCTCAGGCTTCCCAAACAGAGTTTTGCACTTCCCACGGAGCACACTTACAACATCTGGACCAAATGTTATCTGCTACTTTCACCCAACAGCTTGCTTTCACACCTTTTTTTTTTGTCTGCCAGGAAACTGTCAAAACCTCACCTGCCGGTTCACTACACCTGTTGTCCTTTCAGATGGGGTCTTTTTTTTCCTTTATTAAGAAATTTTCTACTCCACACACCACCCACAGATCCCCCTCCTCCCTCCTCCCACCCCCCAGCCCTCTCTCCTAAGCCATTCTGCATCCCCACATACCCCAAATCGAGGTCTCCCATGGGGAGTCAGCAGAGCCCAGCACACTGAGCCTAGGCAGGTCCAAGCCCCTTCCCACTGCACCAAGGCTGTGCAAGGTGTCACACCACAGGCACCGGGTTCCAGAAGCCTGCCCATAGACCAGGGACAGATCCTGATCCCCCTGCCTGGGTGCCCCCCGAACAGTTTGAGCCAAACAACCGTCTTCCATATCCAGAGGGCCTAGTCCAGTCCCATGGGGGCTCCACAGCCACCAGTCCATAGTTCATGGGCTTCCACTAGTGTGGTCCGTCATCTCTGCACGTCCTCCCATCATGATCTCGACTTCCCCTGCCTGCAGTATCTCTCCTCTCTCTCATCAATTGGATTCCCGGAGCTCAGCCTGGTGCCTGGCTGTGGATCTCTGCATCTGCATCCATCAGTCACTGGACAAAAACTCTATGATGACAGCTAGGTTATTTGCTAGGCTGGTCACTAGAGTAGACCGGTCCAGGCACCCTCTGGACCACTGCCAGCAGACCAAGGTGGGGTCATCCTTGTGGATTCCTGAGAGTCTCCCCAGCACCCTGCCTCTTCCTAGTCCTATGATGTCCTCATCTATCATGGTATCTCCCTCCCTGCTCTCCCACTCTGTCCTTGTTCCAGCTTGACCCTCCCATTTCCCTATGTTCTCATCCCCCACTCCTCATCCTCTGCCACCACCCCCCCACACCCAGTCCACTCATGTAGATCTCATCCACTTCTCCTTCACAGGGTCATTCATGTGTCCCTCCTAGGGTCTTTTCCTGTTAGCTAGCCTCTCTGGAGTTGTGGGTTGCAGTCTGGCCATCCCTTCCCTCACATCTAATAACCACTTATGAGTGAGTACATACTATGTTTGTCTTTCTGAGTCTGAGTTATCTCACTCAAGATGATATTTTCTAGTTCCATCCATTTGCCTGCAAATTTCATGATGTCATTGTTTTTTACTGCTGAGTAGTACTCCATTGTGTATATGTGCCATATTTTCTTTATTCATTCAGATGGGTTCTTTATTGTATCTCTATAATTTTATTTCAGAGGGCCCTTAGAGAAACAAGATGCACCTTGAGCTACAATATAATTCACAATTTTGTATAACTGCATCTAAACTAAAAGTGTATGTGAGTATGTATATGATTCATCCCCTCAATGAGTAAGTATATCTATACTTACAGACATTCCTTAACATTCATTCATTTAATAGCTGTTTTTGATAAGCAAAGATTATTCTTCAGGTACTGTAGACATTCAGTTAAAAAGATACAGCCTGCTCTGTGTATTGAGGACACAGATCACAAGCAGAGTTTCAACGTATTTTAGCAAGGATTCAGCAATACAAGAAAACACTGGGAAAACTGGAGTTCTCAAGATGCCTGAGAACATTATGAAATGATTCACAAAGAAATTGGTTATCAAAGTCTGCACCTAAAGGAAGAGTTAGTTTTCCAGACAGTGAGAGTATGGATGTACTAGAGATCAGGACAGAGTGACCTACATCTACAATGTGAGGAAAACAGGACAGTTCCAAATAACAAAGACTATGCAGATCAAAACAGTGACCGTATAGAGTGTGCTATAGAAGTCCTTACATGACCACACCCAGCAAACTGCCATACAGCCCTGGCCCAGGGAGCAGGTCCTAGCTCAGCAGTTCCCATGAACTCTTGAACAGATGAGAGGGGATCAGGGTGGGGAGAGACACAGGTGCCGCAAGTACCTCTTGATCACAGGCAAATGGCTGTACTGTGCATTTGCTTTGGACCACAATACAGTATCCTACAGATTAGAGCGATCACTTCAGGAGTCACCAGTCAGTGTAGGGAGAAGACCAGAGCACTTCTCAGAGCTGAAGGGCAGAGGAAGCGAGGATCCAAAGGGAACGCCTGGGATCTGAGTGCGAGCTGGCCACCTGCTTGCAAAAGGTAATGTAAGCCGTTCTGCTCTGTGTATCAGATGAGGAGGACAAAAGGAGGTCTAAAAGGCTGAACACTTCCAAAGGATGATGTGTGACCTAGGGGTGACGCCTTGCCAACCACCCAGCAGGAGGCAGGCTCATGAGAAGCACTAGTTGGTTGTAGGACATAGTGCAACTTGGTGCATTTGGGTGTACAGTGTGGATGAAGCCTCCAAATTATTTCTGGTTATTACTGAGATTATTTCTGGCATTTGTTGAGTAACAATATGATAGGATTAGATTTTACTTGGACATTCCTTTATATCAGTAAAAATCTCATACTTGTCCTATGACTTCAACTTTATAATTATAGGTCATTGCCAGTTCAAGAAAGAAAAAAAAATACAGGGAGAATTATTTTGACACATTCTACTTACTTCTTTTTTTAGCCAGTCATTCTCCCAGATCTCTCGGTAGTTGCCCTTGTCAATGAACCTCACGGCATTCTACAAGAAAAGTTTTGTATGAAGGAAGAGTTGTCATAAGGTGACACAGTGTCAGCACTGGTGGGACACAGTTCGTCTCCTCCTTTGTTTGCATTTTGTTTTGAACCATATCCCCAGCCTGATATTTACAACTTACCCACGAGACTTTTCTAGCGGATGGCACTGTATTTCTTTGTGAGATAGTTTCATATGAACATCATGTCTCAAATCCAACATTCAGTTACTAAAGGACAATACTTCTTTTTAAATACATTGATTTTTAATTTTTTTAAAGATTTATTTATTTTATGATTTTATGTGTTTGAGTGTTTTTGCCTTCATGCATGCATGTGTACCGTATGCCTGCCTGGTGCCCAGAGAGGTCAGAAGAGGGCATCAGATACCCTGGGAGTAAAGTCACAGATGTCGTGAGGTCACTGGGAATTGAACCTGGGTCCTCTAAGAGAGCAGCAAGCACATCCAACCACTGAGCCAACTCTCTAACCCGAGATGAAACCTCTTAAAAGGAGAAAAACTAAAAGGTTGTAGCAAGAGTGAGCCAAGAGAAGTAGGAGCTAGAGAAACGCACGTGTGGCAAACGCTCGCCATATGAGCTTGAGGGTCTGAGTTCAATTCCCAGCACTCACATAAACAAGCCAGCTGTTGGTGCGAGATGGCTTCATGGGTAAAAGCACACACTGCATCAGCTCTACAACCTGAGTTCCATGCTCAGAACCAACAGTGGGAAAGAACCAAACCCCCAAAGTGGCCTTCCGACCTCTCTGTGTGTGCCATGGCACATGTGCATCCATACACACATAACTTAGAAAGCAAAACTTGGACGTGGTGGTGTGCTTGCAGTCCCAGTGCTGGGGAGGGAGACAGGTGAAGGATGCTGGGGCTCACTGGCCACACGGTCCAACCTAATCAGTGAGCTCCAGGCCAGCGGAAGCTGGGTAGACAGCTCCTGAGGAACAACATCCAAGGCTGGACTTTGGCCTCCGTGTGTGTGTGTGTGTGTGTGTGTGTGTGTGTGTGTGTGTGTGTACACATCTGTGCACACACATAAATAAGAAAGAAATGTCCTAGACTGTAAACATGGACAGGAATGATTTAATAGTATGTTAAAGATAAGTTGATTTGTTAAGTCTTTGAAAGTAGAAGACTTTCCATGAAAAAAACTTTAGGTAAACGAAAAAAGATTCATGTTTATTAAATTCAGAGACGGCATGCATTTCCTAGGACTGTTTATATTCCAGCTATAACTGATAACTCACATTTCCACCACCATAAACTATCATTAATTTTTTCAGATTGTTTATTTTTTGTGTACAGAGTTATGTCTACATGTGTTTGTGTACCATGTGTGTGCCTGGTACCCAAGGAGGTCAGAAGAGGGCATAGGATCCCTTGGAATTGGGGTTATGGATGGTTGTGAGCTGGGATGTGGGTACTGGGAATCAAACCCATCTACCCTGTAAGAGCAACAAGTGCTTTGAACAGTGGATCCATCTCTCCAGCCCCTTCTGGTTTTGTTCCCCCATAAAATACCATCTGAACAAAACCTGAAGGAGGTCCTAACTGAGATTAGCTGGCTTGTTGCTTAATTCACTAACAGCGGGCCAGTGGTTTTAACTTTTGTTCTGTATCAGAACCCAATGAAAGCCGGAAAATCCATAAGCCAGGACAATATCCCAGAGCAATTACATTAGCGTCTCTGTGGGTGGGACCCAGGCACCATGGGGTGATACATGAATTGCATGTCTAGTTAGGTTGCACAGCACAGAACACAGGAAGCTCAAAAGCCTGACACTGAGCCATGATCTGAAAAGAGATCTGAACTGAATCTGGATCCTCCCATGTGTTCTGTGCAGGTCACTGTTCTCTATGACGCTGTCCCATTAGCAAACCTCTAGAGCTTTAAGGATTGCTGAGAGATTCAAATGTCAGATGAAAGCTTGGGACAGTCCTCGAGATGAACACTTGACATTACAAGTCAGCTTTGTTTTATCTTGTCATGTGATATCCACATAGGCATTTTAAGTCATTTACGCTGTGGTCAGATCACGGTGAGATGGATTTCACCATCTCGTCAGACTCGTCACAAAGCGACCCAACTGCATGAACAGACAAACCATTGACCGGTTCCCCAATATCTTCGTCTTTGCAAATCTGTAGATGTCAGGCAGACAGAGTGCCACTTAAGAGCAATGGGACCCACGGGGACTTGATGAGCATCGCCGCTGAACTGCTGACGGCACTTTTGGAAACATCTGAAGCTTAGGGTTCTGAAGAATGGGTGGGCTTTAAACCAGAATTCCCTTTACCGACCTAGGAAGGAGTCAGAATACAGGAGAAGCACTGTGCGCATGTGTGCTGGGGGGAGAGTTAGACTTTCCATGTCAAACAAAGTCATGAGAAAACAGAGATGACTGGGAATTTCATCTTGAAATATGATTTGTAGCCCAACTTTTTTCTTTTTTGAGACACGGTCTCTCTCTGTAGCCCTAGTTGTCCATGTAGACCCACGCTGACCTCAAACTCACAGAGATTCACCTGTTTCTGCCTCCCAAGTACTGGGGTTAAAGACGTGCCACCACACCTGGCTTTCTTGTCAAAATCTTTAAAACACAATAATGTAGAGTGTACTCTCCCAGGTTTAGATATATAAAGAATTGCTTTTAGACAAATTATATTTCATTCAAAACACTTATTCTTAATATTTCACTATAGCTATATGATACCATTAACATAACTGAATAGTAATTCACTTGCTCCTTGTGAGACAAGATAC
Organism: Peromyscus eremicus; assembly: GCF_949786415.1. NCBI lineage: Eukaryota > Metazoa > Chordata > Mammalia > Rodentia > Cricetidae > Peromyscus > Peromyscus eremicus. The sequence continues at coordinate 16,087 of NW_026736557.1, forward strand.
TACTTAAATAAGCTGGTTTAATCCTTACACTCTATATTTAAGGTAAATAAATATAATAGTCTCTGCTCTATGCATTAGAAAACAGAAGTCTGGGAAAATGGAGTAATGAATCCTGTTCTACAGCTCATGAGTGCTAGGACAGCACAGTAAACTGCCTAACTTTGGAAACCAAGGCTTTTGTTTTGTTTGGTGGACGTAATGGTGTCTTTAAGTTTGTAGTGCTGTGAGTCAAACCCAGGGTTGTACACATGCTAGGCAAGTGCTTCATCACTAAGCCTCATCCTAACCCCCATTCTTTCTTTCTGAGACAGGGTTTGGCTATTTAGAGCATGGACCTCCTGCCTCAGCCTTCAGAGTGTTGAGCTTCAGGCATGTACCACCATGGGCCTCAAACAAACAGGCATGTGCCACCATGACCCTCAAACAAACAGACATGTACTACCATGGGCCTCAAACAAACAGGCATGTACCACCATGGGCCTCAAACAAACAGACATGGACCACCATGGGCCTCAAACAAACAGGCATGTACCACCATGGGCCTCAAACAAACAGACATGGACCACCATGGGCCTCAAACAAACAGGCATGTACCACCATGGGCCTCAAACAAACAAGCATTCCCTTTGACGGCTCTCCATGATAAACTACATGAATAAGGGGAAGTTCTGCTTTGTTTTATGAGACTTGACACCTACCTGTGTGGCCCATTCCTTCCTTAGGTCTAGTTGTATCAGGGTTTCTCTGATTATTCTTTTTCTAGTATCTTCCAGAGTGATTTTATACTGTTCTTTAAAAAGAAATGACAAGCCTTAGTGGGGCTGATCGGAGGGAAAACTGTGATGTTTATAAATTTTACTGTTCATGGCCCTCCTCCCTCTTGACACACCTCTCACCCTACCCCCAAAGTCTCAAGAATGTATTTAGTTCCTCTAATCAGAATAAATGCTCCAATAATTTGTTAACACCTTAGTCTGAATTACCTAAGGTCTCCAAGGATGTTTGTATTTTCAAAGGATTCTCTCTGCAGAGGGAGAATTTGAAGCAATACTTGTATATCATCTATCCTTTGGATCACCCAGGATCGGGTGCTTTTAATTTCACAGCGGGCACATACAGACTTAATTATCTAACTAATTAGATTACCAATATTCCTGGCACGTGGTTTCTGGTGTGAGGAAGACACAGTGAGGAGAGGGGGAGGAGGGTTGGAGGAGGCAGACCTCAGACTGTGCTCTGTTGGAGAATATTATTATTTTAAGGTGTGTTATTTTTGTTTATGTTCCATTTGTTTAACTCTGCGAAGCTGTGATACTTTGCCTGTCTAAAATACCTGATGGTCTAATAAAGAGCTAAATGGCCAATAGTGAAATAGTGAGGCAGGAGAAAGGCGAGGCGGGGCTGGCAGTCAGAGAGAATAAACAGGAGGAGAAATCTGGGAGGAGAAAGAGAGATCTAGTAGCCAGAGAAGGAGGATTCTGGGGGCTAGCCACCCAGCTATACAGCCAGCCACAGAGTAAGTGTAAGATTGATAGAAGTAAGAGAACAGGAGAAGCCTAAAGGCAAAAGTTGACAGGATAATTTAAAGTTAAGGAAAGCTGGCAAGAAACAAGCCAAGCTAATGTTTATAAGTAAGAATAAGCCTCTGTGTGTGATTTATTTGGGAGCTGAGTGGCAGGCCCCCCTAAAAGAAAAAACCAACCAACAACAGTGCTGAGCATCTGATAAGCAGGGAGACAGAGATTAGGTGCTGAATTCCCTATCCTCCAGGATTTTCCTTCCTTTTTTTAAAAAAAGATTTGTTTGTGACTAGATATACATGTCAGCACACGTGTGGAGGTCAGAGGATAGCTCGGTGGAGTCAGGTGACTAAGTATACATGTCAGCATGTGTGTGGAGGTCAGAGCATAGCTCTGGGAGTCAGTATCCTTCCACCTTGCTTTTGAAGCAGGGTCTTTTGTTTCTGCCACTGTGCATAGAAGGCAATCCTCCTGTCTCAGCCTCTCCTCTCTCAGTAAGAATGCTAGGATTACAAGTGCATACCCCAGCATCCAGGTTTTTAAGTTGGTTCCAGGGATCGAACTCAGGTCCCAGGTTTGTGTGGCTTCTACCACTGGGCCATTTCTCCAGTCCTATTTATTAGTGATAGAGTAAGATGAAAAGTTTAAGCCTCAAAAGGTGCTGAGGGATCTTATAACCGAAGCTCCTTCGAAATGAAAATAAAGAACAAGGGCCTAAGTCTTCCTCAGAGAGTGGAGAGAAACGAAACTGCATAAAGGAGGCCGGTCCCCCAGCAGTTATCAGCTCCATAATCAAGACACTGCTGAAGACACTGGGAAAGCTGCTGGGTAAGCCCGACAAAGATGTCTGCCCTTAGCCATGCGCATTCTCAAAGGGCAGCCAGAATTCAGGGAAGAAACCGGTTATTTCAGGTGGTGATGTGTGGGATAAAGTCAGATCCTCTATTTCAGATAAGAGGAAATATTTGAGCAGAGTCTACCCAAGGTGGTAACAGTCAGCACCGAGGCACCTGTACTTCTCCAAAGGACTTTAAGGTGACAGTGGTCAAATTTAGTTGTTCATTGTAGCATCCCATCAGCTGTGTTTATGTAGACCATATGCAAGCTGTTGAAAGTCAAGGTGTATTTTCCCATGTGGATAACGTTGGAAATCATGTCTGCTAGATTTTTGGACAGATCCACCAAGCCTTATTTAATTTACGTAGACGAATTTCTAACCGGTCTTATTAAATAAAAAACACGGAGCCAGAAATTTGGGTTAAGGCCTGAGAAAAACCAGAGAAATAGGACAAACCACACTTCAACCTCACCTCACTGATACCGCAGCTTCCAAAGACGAGCGACTTCCTGTCTACCCACGCCTGTATGCCTTGCTGTTCTGCCATCTGATTTGCTCTCTCTGTCCAGCTACATCACTTCCTCTTCCTGCCCAGATCTGCCACTTCTTGTCTGTCTGTACAGACCTCCAGACCTCCATGGTTAACTAGTGTTGGAATTTAGGGTGTGTGCCACCACACCTGGCTCTGTTCCCAGTGTGGCATTGAAGTCATAGAGATCCAGACAGATCCCTGCCTCCTAAGGGATAGTTTTAAGGGCATGCGCTACCATTGCCTGACTTCTGTGTTTATTTATAATGGCTGGCCTTTCTCCTCTGATCCTCAGATAAATTTTATTGGTGGACACGAATAAAATATCACCACAAACTTATTCTCTGATTAAACAAAAATGCTAAGACTGCTGTAGACCCTAACTGCCATTTAGGGCTCTGTTTCAAGGGGCAAAATTTGCTTTTTTTTTTTCTTTTTTTTTTTTTTTTTTGTTGTTGTTGTTGTTGCATGTGAAGTATTTATTTTCTGGGAAAAAGTTTTCCAGCAAATTTTATTTTTGAAACTTAGACAATCTTTTTAGCCTCAGACACTTTTATTTTTTAATGTTTTAAATTGAAATAGAATTTTATCACTTCTCCCTTCCCTTTCTTTCTTCAATCTCCTTTCAGTTATCCTCCTCAAATTCTCCCATACCCCCTCTCAAGGTGATAGCCTCTTTTTCTTTGATTTTACTTGTTGAAAACACACACACACACACACACACACACACACACACACACACACACACACACACCCTGCTGAGTACGTTTTTGTTGTTGGTAGGTATATAGTGTCCCAAGGCTGACCATGGGGCATTGAGCAACCAGTAAAGAGGCTCATTCATGGGAGATGCTCATTCTCCTTCTCCCAACAGTCAATAGTTGTCTGAAGTTCTTTGTCTAGGGGTGGAACTCTGTGAAATTGGGGACATCTTCTTAACAGACCAAGGCCAGACCAAGGCAGCCACAGCACAACTCTGGGATCTTGGGCTGATGGGAAGGAGATGGCAGGTCTGGTCTTTCAATAACCAAACTGAGGGTGCTACTAGGCAGCTAGGGAGCTGAGCAAGTTCTTCATCCTCATCTGTACTTTGTATTTGTGTGGCACTTCTCCCTACTAGATGAGGACAGCTGGAGGTGAAATGACTTCTGGGTACTGTTGTGTTACTGTTCCCCTGAACACAATACATTTTGAAAAAATATTTTGGAGAAAGTTGAATGTGGCAAACTGGCGGCCAGCCGTTGGTGGGCAGTGGTCTGAGACTTCAGAAATTGGGTTGTGGCAGCCAATAATGGCTCATCAGGGCAACTGAGTTAGAGGGGAGTGGAGGCAATTAAGAGGAAGAGTTCCTCCCAGTGGTGGACAGGGGTCAGGACAGGGCCTCTGATAGAGCTGAGCAAGATTGTATGAGGCATGAAGAAGAGAGATGGGCAGGTTTGGGGAGCTAGTCTAGCTTGACACCTAGAAAGTGAGAAATGGAAATCTGTGTTGTTTTAGACAACATATGCTCATCCACACAGTGTCTATTTCTCATTTTCATTTGGAATATCATGACTATTGAATTCTTCCAGTCTATCTTATGAAATTTCTTTCTTTGATGCAGGCCCTAGCCCATGAGGTTAATGCTAATTGTTTATTTAATCTTTAAACACAGACATCTAAAAGTTGCAGTGGGTCAGAACTTTAGCTGTAATCTGTTTTTCATTCTTAGCATCTGAAAGAAATTGTAAAACCTGGAATCAGGTAACATGGTAATTCTTTGCTGTAAATCACCCAAAAAGGATAATCAAATACATTCTGAAGGTCTAGTTGAATTGCCATATTAATACTGAAAAAGCAATATTAACATGCTCTCTTGTTCTAAGCTCTATATAGCGTCCTATGGATTGCTTTTTCTTAAAAACAGAGTAGAGTGCACAGCGCAAGGGCTATTGTGAAAATCTCATGGCTGCCTTTTGTGATTCAGTTGGTGCTTCCTGTAGCCACGACCCTTACTAGCCACTCACTGTCGAAGGCAGCCAAAGAAAGCAGGGCTATGGAGGAACCTCCTTGGAGAAGTTTGAGACACCACAAGTAGGCCCTTGAGAGATTGTGAGTTTATGCTTCAAGACTGTTGGCTGTTCAACTGTCCAATCAATCGTGGTCCCTTCTGAGAAACTAACCCCAAACCATGCAGGCTAATGCTTGTTGGCCAACACTTTACCTTCCGGTTGTCTCTGACTCTCCTTTGGTTTTATCGACTGCTGCCTATGGGAGTCTGTGGTGTGATCCTTTACTCATTTTACTGATCCTGTCTCAAGCTCATTTCCAAACCCTGGTCCTCATTAGCTTTCAAAGCTAATTCATGATTCTCCTGTCATGAGAGTGTGTGTCTAGATTCTTCCTGTGGTACTGCATCTGTACTCTTTGATGTGGGGGACACAGTGTGCATTTAAATGGATAACAACTTTTCCTTTGTCCCTCGGTCCTCAGTACCCCACCACCACCACACCCAACTCAAGTACCATCTCAAGTTTTTGTGGGCTCACAGCTGCTTGTCCTGTTTTGATAACGAATTATTATGGGAGTGCCCTGGCTTTTCGTTTACTAAACATGGGCTTCCTGCTCTATGGTGATATTTTATTTGTGCTGAAATGTGATTTTATTTGTATGTTAATAAATAAAAGTGCCTGGGGGTCAGAGCTAATAGCCAGCCATAGCAGAAGTCTGGCAGTGGTAGCACATACCCTTAATCCCAATCACATGACAGGCAGATCTCTGTGTGTTCAAGGACACCACCAGCATGGAGACACACGCCTTTAATCTCAATACCAACCATAGAGACCTAGAGGTCTGTATAGACAGGCAGTGACTAGGAGGTCATGTGGTTGGGTTTACAGCCAATGAGAAGGCAGAACAGAAAGTCAATAAAAAGACAGACACACAGGAAGTGGGTCTCTTTCTCAGGGGAAGGACAGCAGCGAGGGGTAAGAAGGCGGTCTTGGTCTCAGCTCTTAGCTACTGCTCTCTGACCTCTGGGGCTTTTAACTCTGCATTTGGTTCTGTGTTTCTTATTTAATAAAACCATTCAGAATTACATCTACACTGCTCATTATTGTATTGAATTTGAGTGAGCTCTGCGGCAACTGACCTGACATTTTCTCGGCATTTTCTTTGACTGTTTCGATGTCATTTTGTAAGGAAACAATGAGTTGAGCGTGCTGAGCACTCCCTGAATTCTTGTACTCTTCCCAATACTCCTTTTCACTGAGTTTCTCAAGAAACAGCTTCTCAGCATCATTTATTTGTAAGCGCATTTCTGTTGGAAAGAAAAACAAGGCACATGTCATTTCTGCCATCCTTGGAACCATTCTATAGTACAGTCTGTTTTCACAAAGTTAAGGCCTGGTGTTAAAATGCAATCAACTCATAAATACTCTATGTGCAACTTTGGGAAATCAAAATGATTAAAATGATTAGATATCCCTCATGACAAATCTAAGTATAATGAAACTTTCAACTCTGTAGTAGATACATCGTTTAGGACTATGTAAACGAAGGATTATATATGCCTAGGAACCCACAAACTTCAATCTGTGATCGTTTCATAAGGGTCCCTGTTGGTTCAAGTCCTCATGTCTTATGATAGCTTTGTGAAAATGAGTTTAATGTTTTATTTTATGATGTATGGGTGTTTTGCCTGAATGTATGTCTGTGCATCACAAGCATACCTGGTACTTGAGGATGCCACGTGGCACCAGATCCTCTGGGACTGTAGTTATGGATGGTTGTAAACCACTATGCGGGTGTGAGGAGTTGAATCTGGGTCCTCTGTCAAAATACAGGCAGTGCTCTTAATTGCTGGGCCAATTCTCCAGCCCCCCTACAATTTCTTATGTAAAATGGCTTTTTCAGTCATTAATGCCTCTGAGCAAAAATAATTTCAAGTTCTTTGCAGAGGATAACCTTGAACTTCTAATCACCCCCCCCCCCCACTACACACACACACAGTGCTAGGATTACAGGAACGCCACCATGCTCAATTTTGACAGTCACTTTTATCAGTCGATTGTTTGATTCAGCCATTGCAGTTTCAATTTTTGGCTTTTCTTTTGAGAAATGCTAGCATACAACAGTCAGAAACAGTCTTTTCCCATCTCCCACACTTTCAGACTGCAGACTGAAAGACGAGTTCCTGATTAAATAGGTGCAGAGGCTGAACTATAACCTTCTTGGCCTGCCCTGGTGCACTTGCTAAGCATGATGTTTTATTCAGTTCGTAGGCCCAAGTATAATATTGCCGAAAGTCTGCACGTAGGAAGCAGTTCTCAGAGCCACATACAGAGAACCTCACAGTGGCTTGGCTCACTCCTCCAATTGCCTGGTTTTTGAGAGTCTCTTGAAGGCTACATTATACTAATCATATCTGCAAAGCCCGCCTTCTTAGACCTGGCAGTTAGCTGGTTGGCTCGGTAGGTGTTTATATACAGAATGCCCTGAGTCCAGAGGTCCAGAGGTCTAAGGGACCTTGGGCATGGTTTCCCTAGATATACATAAGATCATAAATCCCCTAAATGGTGCTTGTTAATGTCATTAAACAGTTATGAAAACCAGATGGGCAACTATCCTCCCATTTGACAGACTGCTACTGTCTGAATCCATGCTACATTTGGCTCTTGAGGGGAGGACTGGTAGATGTCATCGAAGTTATATATATATATATATATATGCCAGCTGGCTTACTTTGACTCCCTTTCTCCCCTTTTTTTCTAGTAACAAACACACAGATATGCACACAAGCTTATACAGAGATTTTTTTTTTTAAAGGAAAATCCGAGACCTGATAGACAAGAGGTCCTGGATACAGCCAGGCAGCATTTGCCCTTTCTGTGGTTTGCTACTGTGAAGAACACCCAGCTCAAGCTGGACTTTTAGCCACTTGAACATGTTCTAGCTAAAAGCTGGGAGGCAGTGCCTCTCAGATCTTCCTGTGCACCAGAGATCCCTGGAGCTTGTTAAAAAAAAAAAATGCACATTCTGCCATCCAAGTACTAACCAGGCCCAGTTCTGCTTAGCTTCTAAGACAAGACTAGAGTGAGTGCATTCAGGGTGGGATGGCCATAGTTCTCCACAGCTGATGGCTTCCTGCGGGGATGGAGGTGGGGATGGGGATGGGGGTGGGGAAGGACTCTGTTTTCCTTAAGGGGCTGGCCACTGGGAGTTTGACTATGCTCTAGTATATGGGCAACACAAATTGAACTTGTTTTTTTTGTTTTTTTTTTTTTGTTGTTGTTGTCTTCTTTTTGGGGAGGGGAAGTCTCCTACAAGGGTGTGTGTAGGAGGACAGACCTGGGAGGACTGAGAAGTGAGTGTGATCAGGATGCATGATGTGAAGTTACCAAATAATCAATACAAATATTATGTTGGAAAAAACGCAGATGCTGATTCAGCAGGCCTGGGTGGGGGTTGGGGGGCTAAGAGTCTTTGATTCTAAGAAGTTCCTTCATGAGCTATGGAGTCTGTTCTACCTCAAAACAAATTTCTTGTAAGGGACTGCCTGGCATGCATGTAGCTATCACAGAAGTTCTTTCCTGAGGCAGTTGCTGTCTCCCTTTCTCTCTCTTCCTTCGTCTCTGTGGCATTCCCTATTCTGGAAGCTTCACATGTCTTGCCTTCCCTCTCCTCTAGGAAGTCATGCAACTTGGCCCCCGCTTAGATATTTCTTTTCTTTTTCTTTTTTTTTAATGTCAACTTGATACAAGCTATAGTCATATTGGAAGCGAGAACCTCAATTGAGAAAATACCCGTACCAGACTGACCTGTGGGAAAGCCTGTGGTAGATTTTCTTGATTGATGATTGATGTGGAAGGGCCCAGCCCATTGTGGACCTTGTCATCACTGGGTTAGTGGTCCTGAGAGGTATGAGAAGGCAGGCTGAGCAAGCCATGAGGGGCAAGTCAATGAGAAGCACTCTTTCACGGCCTCTACTTCAGTTCCTGCCTTGAGTTCCTGACCTGACTTCCTTCAGTAATGGACTGTGACCTGAGAGCTGTAAGCTGTAATAAATGCTTTCCTCTCCAAGTTGCTTTTTGTTGTCATGTTTTGTCACAGCCATAGAAACCCTCAGACAGCATGGCACCCCATGCTTTGTCCCTCCATACTAACGAGTGCACCGCAACTGGAGCCGTGGCCAGAAAGGAACTTAGCCAGAGCACCTGGGCAGCCACTGTGATGTCATTGCCAATTCAAGGGATCATTGTCAAAGTGGTTTTGGAAATGCCAGCAAGAAGTGTAGGATGAAAGAACAGGGAAAAGAAATGCAAGTATTAAAATTACGCGTGTGATTTACCAGAAGGGTCACGTGTTTCCAGTAGTAAGAGTATGTCTTGTGTCTTCTACTGCCATCCCTAGAATCATTTCCCTAACTCCCCTTTCCCAATTATAAGCTATCTTTCTCCAATGCAACATGGGGGCTTAATTCCATTAGACTGGGGAAGGGATGCCCATGATTACATTCACTTTATCATGCCCAAATCAAAAGCAAAGGTGAGGTCAACGAAGCCCTTCAACAACAGAACTTCAGACAAAAGAACACCCCCTGGGAGAGCTCAGAGCTTAGGACACCGGTGGGGCTGGAGGGCAGATGGGTTTCATTCATTCATTAACTAGCTCCTTTGCCCAGTCCTCCTCCTCACTGGGCCTCTGCGCATGTCATTCTTTCCTTCTCCTGTCTGTATCCCTGGAAGGACTGTGGCTGTGGTAGAGATGACGTAATCGGAAATACAGTCACAACATTTTGAACACACTGAAAGACAAAGGCACGAACGAATACAGCATTCACGATAATTTCCCAAGCTTCTAACTCGCCTTTCAAGTTTTTCTCCTGGTTTCTTTCAAACTCCCATTTTTCCTTCATTGCTTCCTCGACGTCCTCCCTTGTCACGATCGGGGCTCCCTCTGACTTCTCCTCAGTCAGCTCTTTCAGGAGGTTCTTTATGTGCCATTTCTGTTCTTCTTTGAGGCGTCTATTCTGCCATAGACATCAATGGTGGTTAAAGACGTCTGCTCAGCTATTTACACCGTTTACCCAGAACACAGACACACACTGAGGCTTGCGAAGGGGGAAGACACATTTACTTAACTAAGGTATACAGTGCTGCCTCTAAGAGCTTACAGGACATGTAAAATTCAAAATAAAATCTACCAGTGCAATAACCATCAGTAGAATGCTGTGTCTTTAAGAATATGCTACCAATTTTCCAGTCTCTCACCCTCCCACGGGCTCCACGGACATTTAAACCAAATCTTGGAGCTAATTTTTTTTGAACTTCCCATCAATCCTGCTCTTCTTGAGTCTCCCTAACTTAGCCATCTACCGTGTGTGTGAGGCTGTATGCTGGGCACGCGAGTGATATCATTAACAAAACGGAAAAAAGTCCAGATGGTTATGAACCACCATGTGGTTGCTGGGAATTGAGGTCCCTCTGAGCCATCTCTCCAGCCCCCCCCCCCAGATGTATATCTAACGGACTTAAAGTTTATTCTCGCCATTGTTGTCTTACTGTGCATTTTGAGGAATCAAAAAACGAGAGAATGAACCACACACTAACCTGCCCTACAGTAATTACCAACGTGAGTCCTTTATGATGCAGTCAATGGTACCAGAAAATGACTTGAATTCATGAGAAAACACAGGAGTGGCAATATAAACAACTGCACAGGTGAATCTGAAACTTATGTAATTACACTTTTTGAAATTACTTTATTTTAAAAACTACGTAGTGTTGCAGTAAAGACAGACCTACATTTCATTACCAACCAATCAATCACAATTTATAAAGTGTGTTTTGTATGATAGTACCTCTGAGGAGGGAGGGAGGGCATAGAGCAACATCTTTATGTTATTGAGATTGAGTTGGTATTAATTTTAACTAGATTACTATGAATTAGGATGCTAATTAGAATCCTCAAGAAAGTCACTAAGAAAACAACAAAATAATAGTTAAAAGAGTACACTAGAAAACGTGTAACACAAAAGTCAGTAATGGGAGAAGAAAAGTAAAAAAGAACCTGAGACAGGAAACAAAGAGTGAAAGGTGAGTGTTGTGGCACACGCCTGTAACCCCAATACTTGGAGGGTGAAGGGAGGAAAGCGGTGTCTCAGTCCTGACCACCCTGGACATAGGAGTGCAGGTACTGACCAGTGGAGAGTGTGCACTAGCCCCTTTGAAGGCAACCCATCTTCCTTCGTGCGTGGGATCACACCGTGTGGGACCTCAGATAGATTGGCAAGGCGTCTTTTCACTTTCGCTATCCACCTGTGCCTGTTTTAGTCCTTGTTACAAGTACTGACCACTGTAACGACATCAGAGTCATGGGCACACCCCCCAGGAACTTGTCAAGTTCCACAGATCAGTGTGGAGTGGACAGGTTCTCTCATTTTTACGAGAGAGAAACTGAGGCTGATGCCAGATTTTGCCAGAAAGATGCCACTAGAAGGTCGTACAGTCAGGATGCAAACTCAGGACTCTGACTCCAGAGTCACATTAAAATGTAAAGATGGAGCCTTTAAAAACAAAACTTCAGCCAGGTGCAGTGCACACGTATAATACTAACATTCAGAAGGCTGGGGCAGGAGAATCATGAGTTCAAGGCCAGGCTGGGAGGTATAGTGAGATTCTGTATGGGTGTGTGTGTGGGGGGGGGGGGGGTAAACAGTTAACTGTGGAAGTTTCCAGACCGTACAAAGTCAATCAGTGAAGGAAGGTGTGTCTTGTTTCTCCTTGTGGCTGTGATCTCCGAGGGCATAACTTGGGTTCATTATCATTTTTCGTTTACAGATATTATTTCTGTTGTGATGGACAGAGCCGGCATCCCTTTGTTATTCACATTAATCTTATCTTTAAACATTTTAATTGCCATGTGTGTATGTATGTATGTGCACGGATGCATGCCATGGAGCATATGTAGAGATCAGAGGGCCATTGATAAGTCTCTCTGTCCACCATGTGGCTTCTGTGGATCAAACCTGGGTTGACAAACTTGGTAGCAGGTGCTTTTACCTACTGACTGAGCTGGTGACCCTCAAACTGACTGTTACAGAATAATCTTTAAGTATCCCATTAGTGATTTTAACAGTTGGCATTATTATCGTCCTAAATGCATTTACATGTGCACACTCTGGGAAAAGCTGAAACTAAGACTCAGAGATGGAAAAGAGAGAAGCGGTGTTTTACAGATTGGATAAACAAGAAGTCCAAAGGTAAATGTGATTTCTAGGGTGTTTGTCCTCACGATCTAAGGAACATGATTGAACTGACTCCCACTGGCATCCTCGATACCATGGGAACAGTAGTACCTGCTTGCCTCACATGCATGAAGAAACCTGATCGTAAGTCAGCCGATTCCAAGCACTGAAGAGACGTTCCATCATGACTCGCCATGGTTCTGGCATACATGCTGAGTGCCTACCTACCGTCCAAAGTGACACTCACCCTGTCTTGGTACCTTTGGTTCCTGTCCCTCAGCTTCTTGATCTGAAACATGAATCGTTCCACTGCATTCTCCTTTATTTCACGACTGAGAAGAAACGAAGATGTGTGGGTTAGTTCCCTCGGGAAAGGTAATGAGGCTACATTTTAATCTTAAACTAAATTACCAAATACCTTCAAAAGCCGATTTAGGGACAAGACTCTCCTCTATGAGATTTTGTCAGGCTTTTGTTTGTTTGTTTGTTTTTGAGATGGGGGTCTCACTATGCAGCCCTGATTGACCTAGGACTCGCTGTGTAGATCATGTTGGCCGTGACCTCAGAGAGATCTTGCCTCTGGCTCCTGAGTACTGGGATCTAAGGAGAGCTAGTGTTTTTCACCTGTTTAATTCATTAAAATATATATTGGGTGAATATTAAGCTTTTAAAAGAAGCATTCCTGCTTTTGTTTCATAGATGTAATTTATGTTTTAATTCTCTATAATCCAGCTTAAAGAAAGCCTAGGAAAGAACACACAGAAAGCATGCTTTCTAGATGTTCTCATCCAGAGATGCCTCTAGAATTCTAAAAGCATTCAGACAAAAAATAAAAGACCAAACAAGATTGTCTGAGGCAAGCACATCTTGGACTACTAGGGTAACCTGGGCATGCCCACTAATTCATGCTTGTTGCTGTGTGTTCTCTAAGAGTTAAAACTTCCCTGTCACAGATCATTTGTTTAGCACCCAAAAAGTATTTGTTGACTACCTGTCCATGTGAAAAACAGAGCAGGAAGGCTCAGGTACAGGAAATCAGAGTCGATGGCTACTTGAAATGCTTGTGCATTCTGTATTTCTGGAAGAGAGTACATCTTGGAACTCTAAGCTTGAGACTGAAGTAGGCTATAGAAATCACTTCACCCAAATTCTCCATTTTAGTTAAAAAATAAAGTACACAGTTTTAAATCTTGCTTCTTACTATTTCTTGCTTTCTTGGTCGCAGGCAAAGAAAATCTCAGGACTAAAATCTCAAGCTGTCAGATAAAGAAAGCCACACCCAGCTCTATGTATTATTATGTGGAATAAATTAAGAAATCACACATGAAGGATGCACTCAGTGAGTGCTCATAAATTCTTGTTGAATCTGCCATGCTATCGGCACTTTCTCCAAAATCTCATTTATTTTTATGACCTTGTATACCTTAGGAGAGAGGAAACTAAGGCTCCTTCCTTCCACAAGATGAGAAAATGAGAAACAAAGGTAGCAAATCACACAGTGGCCCTCCACAAAATGACACCAATTTGAGTACCGAGAACGCTGATTTAGCCCTGCCTCGCCATTGCCTGCATAGTTCACATAACCGCTTTGGCCCTAGCTTACTCTTCTATAAAAAAGACTAGGAGTGGTAAGATGCCCGCCCGCCTGACAAGCCAAGACTGACAGCCTCAGTTTGATCCTGAGACCACAATCATATGCTCGCACACGCGCGCGCGCGCACACACACACACACACACACACACACACACGAACACATATACACACACAGGCTAAATGAATGTCTAAAAAAAGATCAAAGGAGATGAGCTCCATAGCTCATCAGTTTCAAACCGCCACCATTTCTGTTCTCCTCTGTTCCCCTTCATGCCACCACAGACTCAATGGCTGCCACTTGGCTCCGCGCTGCTTTGGGAATTGCAGAGATGGTTTAGAGCAAGGCCCTCATGACCCTTGTCTTCAGGGAGTGCAACTTACTAGTTATGGAGCAAATAAACACACAAGCACTGTTTACACACTGTGATGAATACTGTGTGGGACTGTGAGACAGAGAGTAAATGGAAGGGCTGCCTTCTACCCAACAGGGGAAAAAAGCCTCTGGCTAAGTAAGGCTTTTACTTCTGATAAAAGAAGTAATTTCTCCCCATCTCTTGTCTCCTGGTGTGCATGTGTGCGTGTGCATGTGTGTGTGTGTGTTTGGGGGGAGTTAGCAACAGAAACCCGGGCCTCATTCATATTACACAAATGTTCTACCACTGAGCTATACCCCCAGCTTTCTAGCTGTCATTTTTATGGATAAAAAATGAAAATATTATGAGTAGAAGTTATCTGAACTGTGCAGGCTGCTTGCACAAGTTTTGTAATATGGGAATAGACAGATCTCAAGTATGTTGTCTCCACTGGTTGAGACTGAGTCTTTGATGAACTTGAAGAGAGTGACTCCATGGCCACAGCTAGGAACCTTCCTTGGTGATGATTGAATAGTCAGTGAGCACACTAGAAACCACATCCACCCCAAGGCAGGTCCTCCATAAGAGACACATATACCAAAAACGTTCTTCGTTCATCTGAAATTCTAATTTAATTACTCAGCTTGTATTTTCATTTGTTACATCTGAAAAAACCTACAGTTTTTACTCTGAGCATTTAGGAGCAAATGGTTGAGGGCTTGGTGTCCTGCTCATCCTGCAGTGAGCAATGTTGATGACTGATTACTAGCCACAGTTCTTAGAGAATTCCAAGTTGTTTTCTGCTTCCCTGGCCCCTTGTATAGGTCATGGCAATTGCAGGTCTAACTTTGACTTTCCTTGGCTTTCTGAAGAGGTGGGTTTACCGGGAAGCATTAAAACTTAACTGCAGAACCCCACACTCTTGGCTGTTAGGTGGAATTGTCTTCGTTTTCTAATTCTTTCCATTTTTATATGTCCCCCACCAATGCCTTAGCATCTTATATATCATGCTGAGGGCCGAAGTAGCTGGGATGATAAACCCATACATATTACAGTGATTTGTTTTTTCAAGGCAGGGTTTCTTTGTGTAGCTGTGGCTGTCCTGGAACTTGCTCTGTAGACGAGGCTGGCTTGAACTCAGAGATCCATCTACCTCTCCTCCAGAGTGCTGGGACTAAAGGCGTATGCCACCATGTCTGGCTTTTAAGTGATCTTAAAAAGGCTCATTTTTGACTACAAAGCATAGTGGTATTATGTACCATCTCCCTCCCATGTAGTTAAATGTTACAGGTGTACAGATTTTTCCCTTCCTCGAGAACAAATTTTAAAAAAGATTTATTTATTTTCTTTATGCATATGGGTATTTTGCCTGCATGCATGTCTGTGCAGCATTTGTGAGCCTGATGTCTGTGGAGATCAGAAGGACTCTGCTCCCCTGGAACTGGGGTTACAAATGGTTGTGAGCCACCATATGCATGCTAGGAATAAAATCCAGTTCTCTGGAAAAACAGCAAATGTCCTTAACCTCCACAGTCATCTCTCCAGTCCTAAGAAACATACATTTTTAAATTACAAGTAGTTTTATTGTCTGTTTCATCCAGCGTGTATTTAAAAATTAGTGTGTAGAAATGAAGAGTTTGAAACATCATTTTATTAATCTAACAAATCAGAACACAAGTTTGAATTTCACAATGTTCTGTACTTTTCTATATATTTTTTAAAATCCATAATCATACCCAAACCTATCCAGCTACTTTCATTGTAGAAAGCCAAGGAAAAAGTGTAAGGGAGGAAATAAAACCCATCACTAGAAACCATCATTATTTGGCATCTTCAATATCTGCTCTTCAAAAAGCCACATTCCAGGGAAGCTAGGGCCCTATTGTCGTTTTGTGACAGAGTTCCTGTGTGCATGGGACTGCCTGATCCGGGGCTGTGGTAGGTAGCCTCTGCTTTTTCTGTGTATGCTCACCAGTGGGCGAGAAAGCACCTGGTTCGTGGCAGGCATTTCAACACTCAGTTGAGCGCTTTACATTTCTATTCCTATATTGATAGGCAAAGCGGTATCTTAGTTTTAACTTCATGAGTGTGATTTTGCACCTGAATAAGACTCAACAGTGGTTATTACTTAAGGAAGAAGCGCTGAGTTTACACTAAGTACCAGCCGTGCTGGATGTTGCAGAGATAGAAGATTCAGTGTTCAGAATTTGTTGAAGAAGAACTGAGCAGAAACCACTGTCTAGTGTTTGCCTTCATCTCAGCTCTAAGTGTTTCAACTACCTGCTCCACATAAAAACAAACCCACAAACCACCCATTCAAATAAACTTTGGTTTCAAAATCTTTACGTGTATTTTCTGTTTTTTTAAATCTACAACTATATACACACTCATTCCTCTGTATCTATATCTGATGTAGGAAAACTAAGTATAAAGGAGAAAATCAGACTCGTTACTCAGAGCTGACAGCTACATAGACTTAGCATAGACACTAAGAATCCTTTCTACACACACAACCACAAAATCTCATAGGCTCGTTTTCTTTGGATGACATTTTTGAAGTCCAGCTGCTCAGAAACCATGAATCACTATCTACTGTGTGCTTACTGCCTTATGATGACATGGGGCAGGATGAGAAATACAAGATGCTGCCCGGGCAGTTCTTCCTTAGATGCTGACAAAAGTTCTGTTACAGGGAACACCCAGAATAAGTAAACGGTCATCAGCGGAACATAAGCCAGCAGGCATTTGGCTGTTAATAGTCCATGGGATTATTTATTTCATTTTTAACAAATTACAAAGAACACAGGCTTGGGAACAGTCATGTATTGTCTATCACAAGCTCATGAAACACTTCTAGCATTGGCCTCTGTGTAAACCTCTGTGAAAGAGGGAAAAGACTGGCCTCTGTTGAACCCAATGAGAGAGAGCTGTAATTGGATGTCATCCCAAGACCACAGGGCATGTGAGAACCAGGGTGTGTTCATAGAGCCCAACTTTTTTACACTGCTTACAGGAGAAGAAAGAGCTCAGTTACAATGAGAAATGCATGCAGTGATGCCTTGTCATCACTTAGGGGTACCTCGAAGAATGGGTGTAACAGCTCTTCCCAGGGGCTGTGTCTTTGTTAGAATTCTGACCCTTTACTCTCTGCCTTCTAAACAGAATGAGAACACAGATGGGAGTTTCTGTAGGAGAAGAGGAATTTTCCCTGGTTATTGATAAGACAATTTTCTTTGTACAGACTTAGTCACCAGCATCACAGCCCTCCCCCCTCCCCCCCTCCCCCACCACTTTCAACCTTAGATCCCTCCAGTAAATGGTTCCCTTTCCTAATCTCAGTGTTCTGCTTGCACTGGCCCTTACTCCACTGGAGTCTGCCATTTCCTGAAAATGAATGCCTTTTCACATCCTGGTGTCTTTCCCATAAGCCACATTCCTCCACTCTTTCCACAGCTGTCTTCTTCCACAGAGAAACTCACATGGTTTTTCCAAACCCTCTGACTAGGTCAAGTCCTTTACTCCTTGTCTACATGTCTCTGCCATGCTTCATCACAGCAGGGATCATGTGGTCCTGCTCACTGCTGTACTCTGGGCCCAGCGCTTGTCATACATGAGAAATGGGCAAATAGTTGTTGAATGAAAACATGAATGATTTCATTCTTATCTGGAAATTTACTAACACGTTTCCATGAATTCCTTAAAAATTACACATTAGAACACCTATCCAGTGCCAAACTTGACAGTCACAAGCTCTCAAGAAGCTATTTGTTGAAATAAAACATCTCCACCTCCTGGGAGTGAGACATTATGAAGTGCTCTCATTATTAAAAATAATTCTTAAGCCAGGAGTTGTGGCACATGCCTATGTAGTTGGAGTTTTCTCCAGTCCCACTCAGACCCAAGTAAACACACAGAGACTTATATTACTTATAAACTGTATGGCCATGGCAGGCTTCTTGCTAGCTAGATCTTACATCTTAAATTAATCCATTTCTATTAATCTATAAGTTGCCACATGGCTTATGGCTTACCGGTACTTTACATCTTACTTCTCATGGCAGTGGCTGGCAGCATCTCCTGACTCAGCCTTTCTGTTCCCAGAATTCTCCTCTCTCTTTGTCCTGCCTATACTTCCTGCCTGGCTACTGGCCAATCAGCACTGTATTAACCAATCAGAGCAACACATTCACAGCATACAGATATGCACAGCATGCCTATAATTCCAGAACTTAAGAGACCGAGATGGGAAGATTGTCATTGAAGCAGGAAGATTGTTCCAAGTTCAAGGTCAGAGACTCTATCTCAAAAGAAAAAACCAGGGTAGACAGTGACTGCAGAATGACAGATGAGGTCGTCATCTTGTTTACACATGCACACACACACACACACACACACACACACACACATACACCTTCAAATTGCTTGGATTTGATGTGTAGTTATTTAGAAATAAGACAAGCTGGAATAGCTAAGAAATAGAAAGGCAAATAAAAAGAAACGCCTTCTCCTCTCAGTTTACACTAACTATTCCACAGTGTATTTTGAGGTAAGCCAGCAAGCTGCTGTCTATGTAGAAAAGAACACACTACCATGAAGGGAGTCAAAAGCACACCAAGGAGGGTTGTTTCCCAGGTCCTGCCTGGCATCTGCCCACAGATGTGATCGGCAGTGTGATGTCTCGAATCCATTTCAGTTTTCTTGGCAGTGCTTGACTCCATCAAGCAGTTACTTAAGTCTTAACAATGACTCTGTCGGCATGGGGCAGTTTTCAGATTCAGAATATAGACTTACTGGTAGTCCAGAAGTGCTTCGCTGGTAGGCAGCTTCGTATCTTTGGGTGGTCCATCTTGCGCATCTTTTTTATTTCCTTTTGCCGAGCTGTCCATGGTTCTGGTTGGCCACTAAGAAATCTACCTGAAGAGTAAACAGACGTAAGAAAAGTGAGTCGGCTCCATCTCGGCCGCTCTACTTGTGCTGACCCTCGTAAACCACCACTGGGGCTTAAGACGGCAACTCTGTCCTGGGTGCTTCTTGTCCCCAGATCTAGCACCATCCACAAGGCTGGAGCACACTCAAGCAGTGTTGCCCATCGTTCTTCTCAATGACCAAAGGCCTGAGTCTCTTGAGCTCTTTCTATTTCTACACAGTGTTCGGCAATGTGCACTGTGTGTAGCAGCAGCTCAATAAATGTCTATTTTAAAAAAATCCCACAAAGGGGTTGAAAGATTGTAAGAGCCGGGGGTCAGGGGAACTGGGACAAAATAGTGTCTTCTGGACATGGCAGGCCCAATGCAGAAACCACAGCAGATGCGGATGCCTGCAAAGGTCAAGCTGGCCAGCGTTCTAGCATGGGTAGTGTAGATACTCATGACCCCTCGCCCCAGCTGAGGAGCTATTGACAGTTAGTGGCTGCTAGGGGAGGCTCTTAGAGATGTGCCAGTGATGGCGCTACATGCATGCATATACGGACACCACAAATTGGACTCAGTAGATTATTAAAAAAAGAGAGAGAGAGAGAGGACATTGAAGTTGAGGGGTGGGAATGGAAGGGCAGGGGTGGACTAGTGAGAAGTTGTGAGTAAAATATGATCAAAACACATTGTATGGACTATATGCAAAGGATACAAAAATATATTTAAAAGAAGGCTTTGTTCTTTTTTAAGAATCAAGATGCAAGGACTTGAAAGAATTGTGTTTGGCCAGGGTTGTCGTCCTACAAATCACAAATAAAAGCACACTTGGAAATATTTTTTAAATGCCTAAGAGAGTTACAAATGCAAATAGCTATAATGATGTTGCTTCATTAACTTTTCATAAGCTATAAATTACCTTTATATGAAATAATTAAATTATTAATAACATATTTTTCTTTATTTGTTCTCTCATATATTACACCCTAACCACAATTTCCCCTTTCTCCTCTCCTCCCAGTCCCTCCTCTCCACATCCCTTCTCCTCCAGATCTTCTCCTCCTTCATTTCCCTTCAGAAAACAGCAAGCTTCCCAGGGATATCAACCAAACATGGCATAACAACTTACAGTAAGACTAGGCACATCCTCTCATGTTAAGGCTGGACAAGGCAACCCAGGAGGAAGAAAAGGGTCCCAAAAGCAGGCAAAAGAGTCAGAGACGGTCCCCGCTCCCACTTTATGTGAAATAATTAAATTATTGATAATGTTTTTTAAAAAGGAAAACTAAGACCCACTACTGGCCAATGCTGGAATGAAGCAGGATACTTCACAGGTTTGCCTTAGGTACCAAAGCACACTTTTTAGAATACAGCTTTCCCTAGAAGATTTTTTTTATCTAATTTCCACTGCTCTCCTAAGATCAATGGCCTATTCTTGTTATCAACGCATTTGTAGTTTGCTATGGTGGGAGACACCATGAGAATTGTCTAAGTGACTCTTTACAGTAAGCCTGTGATAATTCTTGAGGGATTACTCTTTCTCTCCCATCAACAGACACAACAATTCTCATTGAATAAGTAAGTACTAGGCAGGTGGAACAATCAGGCAGACATCTAGACCCTGTGACCCCCTTTTTGTGTGATCTTCAGAAAGTTGCTATTTTTGCACTTCCGATTCCTCATCTCTCGAACAGTTGAGAATGATGGCGACCTTATTTTAAGGGCTATGGGGAGCTAGATAATCGAATATGTAAAGTACTTGCTTAGTTTCTTGCATATAGGAAACTTAATAAGCCATATGTGTCTCTTCAGTTACAGATATACATTGTCTTTCTTTAAATTGCAGGCAACTAACTGCAGCAGAAGGGGGTCTGTGTGCTCTAGATTCCAGTCCACAGGGCTCACGATGGCCTGGCTTCACCAATGCCTTGGATCATCAAATTGGCAGTCTATGTAGATCTATATGGGTCATCTAGATCTCTGCTCTCTAAAATGGAAACATGCTTTTCTCTATAGACTTGCTGCTCATGACCCAGACTTCCAGCGATACTTCCTTTGTATCTGAGAATTTTCTAGACAAGTATACATCCAAGCAAAAAAGATTTATTAACATAGTGTCCTTTTTTTTTGTTTGTTTCTTTTCCTTTTGAGACAAGGTCTCACTCTGTAGACTTAGCTAGTCTGGAACCTGTGGGAATCCTCCTGCCTCAGCCTCTTGGGTGATTACAAGTGTGAGCAACCTACCACACTCATCTTCTTAAATATGGCACTCATTTACAACAATTCAGTATACTCCACACCAAAACCTACCACACTCATCTTCTTAAATATGGTGATTATTTACAACAATTCAGTATGCTCCACACCAAAAATTATACCAACCTGGTTCACAAAAACTTATCAGCTAAGAAAAACCTGTTCTCTTTGTTTCCAATGCCATGCTGAATTTTTATATTATTTTCTACTTTAGAATAAGAATTTTTATCTTTACACAAAAAAGCATGCTAATGTTTCATTTTAAAACAGTAATTTACTATTCGATTCTTTTCTTACTCTACTACATTTTATTTAAAAGTTGAGATAAATGCCAAGACTAATCTCTTTCTTTGTGAGTCATATGGAAAAGATCAAGTGCTGTGGTCCTCTCCAGCATTCCCCATCTGGTGCTGGAGAAAACACGACCTCATCTTGTTCAATTACCTCAGTTACATGGTTGTTATGTTTTTAACTCTCTGAATGCATAATTCGTTATTTAACTGCAGCTTACCACAAAGGATTTTAATAAAATATGAAGGAAAATGTCAAGCCACTAAAGCAGGAATGATTCATGCATAAACATACTGCATGTTGTCACTGCTTTGAGGGCTTTCAAGAAAATTAGCAGGACAATTGGATTGCTAATGACAGTACCTCAGAAGGCACTTTTGCATTTGATGATGTCCTGCCAACAGTGGAGATATTCGTAAACACAGTCGCTGACCTCTTGAGGATTTCTACCTCAGTAAAGGGAGGAAGACTAGTCACAAAGTGAATGTTACCCCCAGGAAGGCTTCGTCCAGTATAATTCCTGACAAGTGAATATCTAGTGTTTTCGGTAACTGTGGACGTGTATTTAGTGCCTGTTTTGTGGATAGGATGCTACCTGGTCCTAAAGTGTACAACAGAGAAGAAGCAAGTTAGAAACTCAGAGTTACAGGGAGACAGACACACACTGCAGCAGACCTTACGCAAACAAGGAGCCACCTGAGAGACTGCCGGAGTCATTCAAGGGCTGCTGTCCTGACCGTCATCCAGGATGGGACGCCTCTCATGCGTTCAAGTATGTGCGCTCTTGCTTGTCTGGTGGAGTTTGAATAGCCTGGCTCATAAAGATTCAGGTCTCTGGGCTCTCCTGAGCCTGGGATTTCCTCTGTTACTATTGTTTTTCTTGTCAGAAAGTGTTTTGAAACAACATTCCCCCAAGTGCTTCTCAGTGAAAATGAAGTTCCTGTAGTAAAAGCGGACATATGATAATCTTCTAACAGACTGCTATCCCACAATGCTTTGCCTTCGTAAAATCATGCATAGACACAGAACATATTCCTGTCTGCAAAGTCTCAGGGGTGGGGCTGAACACCTCGAGACACACTTCCTTTCATCATCATTCTGCCCTAACACCTTTCTGGACCTATGAAACGGCTCCTGATCTTGCCTGGCTAGTTTTCCGTCAGCATGGATTTGAAATGAAGGATACGGACCTAGTATTACTAGCAATGGCAAAAGTTCTGAGTGAGAGTCCATTGGGAGAGCAAACATGTAATTAAAAGATATGGGTTAAATATGACAACTGTCATGATGTTTAATTTGCAAGGAAAGTGACAGGTAAGTGGAAATAACAGGTTTTCTTTTTCATTGTTGTGACTGACTTACATGGTTTCTTCTTCCTTCCATTTCCACAGCTAAATCTTACTGGTCCCTCCTTCGGCTCTTTCCCTTCCAACAATGAATTTGCCAACAAGAATGATCTTATAGAAATGTAAATTTCATCACGGCACACCCCTTTCAAATCTCCTTAATTAAAGGCATTTTAGAGACACTTCTGGCCCAGTCAGCAGTTTGCTCCAAACTCATATAAACTCAAAACCAGCAGAAGTAACAGTAGCAACAAGGCAGCAGTGCTTCCTTCAGGGAGCCTTGCTAAACAAAGCATAAAAAAATAGTGAATTACTTAGAAGTGGTAATATCATCTAAAAATTGCTTTAAAAAAAAAAAAACTTCATACTGGGCTGGAGTTAAGAGACACTGGCTTCTCTTCCAGAGTTCAATTCCCAGCAACCACATGGTGGCTCACACCATCTATAGTTCCATCTGGTGCCCTCTTCTGGCATGTAGGCAGAACACTATATATATAATAAATAAACCCTTAAAAAAAAAAAAAAGAAGTCCTATGATCTTCTACCATATGGATGAACTTAGAGGATTAAAAAAAAAAAACCCCAAAACCTTTCCATACCTCTTTTCATATAGACTATATGTACATAGTTACAAATATAGTGAAAATGCAAGTTTATCCAGTTTAGAAAAGTATCATTAAAACCATGTGTTTAGATCCAAGTGAAACATCTAGATGAATAACACGATGATGTATCTTTTGGTGGCTGATGTGGTATGTGTTCTTTCCTTTCTTACCTCGCAGGCAATCAAATTCAGAGCCTTACCTGTGCCAAGCAAGCTCCCAGCTCCCCTCCCAGCATGTATTTTCCTTAGTGCTAATATTTATTTGAACTGCAGTTCCCAAATTCTTCTAGGTCCCAAACCTCAGCATGATCTGATTCAGGATTCCTGGTAACAAAGAGAGAACCCCACTATCCTAACTTCTCCCTTCAGCAGAACTACATTTTCTCCCAGGGCCTCCTGTCCCTTGATTTTAATGTCACCACAGAAAAAGAATATCAAATGAATAAATAATATTTCATAAACATAAAACATAACCAGGAAGAGAAATGTATGAGGATGAGGGAAACGCACGCACTGCTTTTATGGTAGTGATTATAAGGGCATAAGCTGGGTCAGGGCTTGGAGTCTCGTACAAGGAGACCTGTGAGCAGGCATCACGCACTCTGGTGGATGTCCAGACCTACCAAATTCTTTTTTGCCTTCACAGAAATAAATCTTTCCCTTTCCTTCTCCTCTCCCCTCCTCCTTTCCCTCCCCCTCCTCCTCTTCTTTCTCCTCCTCTCTTCCTCTTCCTCCTCTTCTTTTTTTTTTCTTAGACAGGGCATCCTTCCCTATCTCCTCACCATTTCAGCTCCTATCAGAAGGGGGTAAAGAAGAGATTGAGGAAACAAGGTGCTTGTCTTGGAGTTAACTGTCAACTTGATACAACCTAGAGTTACCCAAGAGGGAGTCTTGTGGAGTGATTTTACAGGTCATAGCAGGTCTGTGGAGGGTTATTTTGTTCATTGATGTAGGCAGGCCCAGCCCACTACGGGTGCTATCATTCTCTTTGCAGGTAGTTCTGGGCTATATAAAAACAAACAAACAAACAAAACAAGCTGAGCATAACCCCGTGAGCCAGTAAGCACTTTCCTCCATGGTTCTTGCCGTGACCTCCCCCTATGATGGACAGTAACCTGTAAGCTGAAATAAACCTTTTGCTCCCCTAATGAAGCTAGAACAGTGACATAAAAATCCAGGACATTCATTAAATGACACACAAAACGTGTTCTCTTTTGAAGGCTGTTGTAGCCTCAGGGAAAGGAACTAAAATGTATGAATTGCCTGTGAGAGTTAATGTGCAAGCACACTGAACTCGGGGAATGGGGGGGGGGGGACTGGACGACAGTCCTGCTGTGCTGGATCAGGACTGTCATTGAGGAGGGTCCAAGGGTGTGTAAAGGTATTCACTCAGCATTCTCCAGCTCGGGAACACACTGGAAGGAAGGTGACATGGGATCCCTGTTTCTCCAAGTTCTTCAACTTCAGCCCAGTTTCTGGTCCTGTCTGACTGCCAGTGTCTTTCTCCATTTTTTCCATCTCTTTTCAAAATTATTAAGAAGACTCAAATGCTTTAAGGAAATTGTGGAGTGATAACTTGTCACACAAAAGGGAGGCATGGCCTCAGTCCTCTTTATTTCATCAAGGGGGATGCCTGGTTCTCGGGATAGTACCAATCAATCCCTATGGATGCTGTTTAACCCCCGATCCACCCCGCCCCTGCCCGGTACCTACCTACCAAAACCAAAACAGTATACATGAGTCAAAGAAGGGATGAACAGTAATACTGGAATAGAACAATGTCACACCCTCAGATCTCTGAAACTGCCCCTACTCAGATAAAGGGGGAACCTCTGTGTCAGAGGGCTGAGCATCTACTGAGTTAGCGACTGCCTAAAGACACCCTGGAGGTTACAAACCTTCAAGTTTAGGACGGCCCAAACCAGGCTGGTATCCCTGTTTTCAATGTGAAAGAGGGGCTAGCCTGGGAGAACCGCTCTCAACAGTTCCTAACCGCCCAGGAACAACGTCCCGAGGGAGAAACCAGAGGGCGCGACCCCAAGCCCATCTCGCGTCGTTGCAAACCAACAGGAGTGGGGGGGCGGGTGTAGTGGGGGAGGGTTGCTATAGAGTCTTTGGGGACAGACTGGAAGAAGCCAGAGGTCAGGCAAGGATGTCAGCTTTCTCCCGACATCCTCTCCAACGCTTTCGGGTGCGAATCCCGGGCTCCCGGCTGGTGGTTCTCACTCAAGTTCAAACAGCCCAAATCACTCTCCAGTCCTCTTCTCCCTCCCCCACCCTCCACCCCCAACCTGCCCGGCAGCTGATGCGTTCTTGGTTTCCAAAGCAACTGGCGTCCTCACCCACTCTCCCACCCCAGTTTAGGCACCAGCGGCGGTTCGCGCGCGCCTCCTGGCGGCCATATGAGGAAGAGCAGGGCGAGAGGCTGCAGAGGAATGATTCCTCCGTGATTTCCCCACAAGTCCCGGGGTGTGGGACAGGGGCAGCGCTGCAGTGATGCAGGTGCTAGCTAGGAGCTCTTCCCTGGGCTTTTCTGTCTGCTTCGGTCAGGTTAGGTTTAACTCCAGCCAGAATGGCGGACACCTGGAGCAAGTGCTCACGGGGTAGCTTGAGGTACTAAAGTCTTTGATTCTGTCTTCCTTCTCAGTTTTCACAAAGCAATATAGATCTGGTCACAAAGCAGTTTTCAAGATAGGAACCAAACCAAGCCAGCCCCCTGCAGTACAGCATTCTAAGTTCCTTTTGTGCAAGGCAGTCTCCCTCATCCTGACGCCAGTCTCTATAGCTGCGTCTTTCTTTTTCTCTCATTACATTCCAGGAATTATCTTTTTGGCCTGGGAAGTCGGAAGCCAGGCTCCTCTACTCTCTTCCAAGTGATCTAATTGACTTAAAAAAATAGGTTAAAACACAGCTTATAATTTTAAAAAAATTAATGCTGGGTAATTAGGGCCCTATTGAAGGATGGGAACTGAGGGAGTTAGAGAAAAATAGCTGTTGGTTAAGTGGGTTTTTCTCATCAGTAAAAAGATTATTCAAGGCAGGCGTGGGAACACATCCCTGTGATCCCATCACCCTGAAAGGCTGAGTCTGGAGGATGAAGAGTTTAAGGTCAGCCTGGGCTACACAGGAAGATCCTGTTGTTAAAAACAAAACCATCCAAAAGAAACCAAAAGTCATCCAAAAACAGTTTGAAATAATTGAAACTTCCCTTTTGTTCCAACAATGTTACACATTTTCTGAGATTTACGTATCTGATAAAGACATTTTATTTATTTATTCGTTTATTTTCTTGAGATAGGCTCTCACTATACAGCTCTGCCTGGCCTGGAACTTACTATGCAGGGCAGGCTGGCCCGGCGTTGACAGAGATCTGCCTGCCTCGGCCTCTGGAGTGCTAGGGTTAAAGGCCTCACCACCATGCCAGGCTGATAAGTATTTTAATTAGTCACTCTTCCCTAAGCTGACAACAACAGGTATAGTTACGGGGTAAAATTATTAAGTAGAGCGCGGATGTAGCCGACAAAGAGCTACCCCCCACCCCAAGGGCTTCCAACATGGAGTCTTTGAATTTTTGGAAATCAGTTTGTATTCCTCCAGTGCTGTTGACCTCCTTCCCTCAGCATTTCCTGTAAATCTTAGGCCAGCTTCTTGCAGGAGAGCCTGGGCCCATGATCAAAAAACGTACTTTACCCTCTCATTTACCCTCCGCTCAGTTCTTCTAACAGCGCCGTTTGCCAGTTGGTGGTCAAACAGAGAAGCCAGATAAAATCCATTTGCCCAGTTTCCTCATTTGACCTTGATTTTTTTTTTTTTTTTTTTTTTTTTTTTTTGGCTAGGCTTGCCATGTTGAAAGATGCACAAGTTGAGGTGGGACACAGATGTGTGGGAGAAAAAGCCAGACGCGCTGTTTTTTGGCAAGACCACAGAGAACCTGTTTTGTACAAACAATTATTCAACGTCTTAATACATCTAAAAAAAATTCACACATTCGTTTGACAACATAAATTTTTAAGAACCACGAGCGTATTTGCTGTTGCGTTCTTCTCAGGATTTATTTTTATTTTATGTGGAAGGAATGTTTTGGCCTGCCCGCATGTCCGTGCACCACGTTCACACGTCGGGTGCCCACATTGTCCAGAAGAGGGCATTGGATTCCCCGGAACTGGAGTTACAAACTGGAGGTTGAATCGGGTCCTCTGCAAGGGCAGCCAGTGCTCTTAACCACAAGCCATCTCTCCAGCCCCTGGCTGTCTTTTTAAACATACTCTCTGGGACTTGATCTTCCACTCTGGCAGCTGGCAGACATGATGCTGGGCGGGGGGAGGTGGGGGGGTGGGGCAAGGCTTACTTATTTTTCGGAATGTTGCCTGTCTTTTCCTCTGCAGGCTCAGGGATCGTATTACTATCTCTGTGAGTTCCGAAGGTGTTCCTCTGTTTCTTCGTTTGGAATAGAGGCCACTTGTCTTCTTATCAAGAATCTTTTTTGTCATTTGTTTTTTTAAGACAGGGTTTCTCTGTGTATCCTTGACTGCCCTGGAACTCACTCTGTAGACCAGGCTGGCCTCGAACTCACAGAGATCCGACTGCCTCTGCCTCCTCCGGAGTGCTGGGATTGAAGGTGTGTGCCACCACCACCCAGGGTAAGAATCTTTTACTTCACTTCATCATGTGGAGTTAGCTTCTAATCCACCACTTTACCAACAAGTGCCTCACTGTGACCATTTTGGAAAGCAGCGATATGGTCGTCCTTTATAATGACACATATAGTGTATGGAACAGTGACATCACTTCTATGTATTTTCTCAGGAAAAATAAAAATAAGCATTCTTTGCTTCATTTCTAATAACCTAAATCTGGAAACAACTCAGATACTTATCCGCAGGTAACTATATAGACATCCACATAATAGAATACCACACAGCAGCGAAAACGGAGCAAACTAAACTATCAATACTTGCAATCACATAAACAATCCTAAGAAAGCATTTATCTAAGTGAAGAATCCAAGTAGGGTGTAAACTATCACATGAAATTCTAGAAATGATTGAAAGCCCACCAGTGGTTGCCTAGCACTGATGGGTGAGATATTAGTACTTTTCTGTTGCTGTGATGGAACCCCATGACCAAGGTTGCTTATAGAAGAGTGTATTTGGGCTTACAGGTCCAGAGGGTCAGAGGCCGTGATGGTGGAGTGGCAGCAGGAAGAGGAAGCTGAGGGCTCACATCTTGAACCACAAGAACAAAGCAGAGAAAGTCAACTTGAAACGGTAAGTCTCACCTCCAGTGACACACTTCCTTTAACAAGGTCACAGCCCCTGGAAACCTCCCAAACAGCCCGATTAATTACCAGGCATTCAAATGCCCAAGACTATGAGGGACATTTTTTCATTCAGACTCTCACAGTGGGTGAGGGGATTGAGCATGGAAGGGGGGAGGGTGAGCACTATTGAGGATGAAAGCAATTCTTTATATTTTGATTGTGGTGGCTGTCACAAGGGTGTATGCTTTTGTTAAAGCCAACTGATGTGTGTGTGTCTTATTGTACCTAAACTATACTTCAGTAAAGTTAATTTTTTTACAAACTAGAGTCAAATTCTTTGACCCATCCCCTCAGGAAACGGAACTTCTTCTATTCCTTCTCCCTGATTCTGGCTGCTTCCACTGAGAGTGTGCAGCAGAATGAATCTCTAACAATTCTGAGACCTGGCCATGGAAGATCATGCAGATTGTTCTGATTCTTTTGGGATACTTGCTCTGGAGGGAGTAAACTTTCACACAATTCCATCTCTTATGGGATAGCCTTGCCAGAGAGTCTAAGTATAGGCACTATGAATAATCATTTGCTGATCATTCTGTGGGCTAGAAGCCACTTTGTAGCCCACAGAATGCCAGACACATGAGTAAAGTCACATTGGACCCTCTCCTACAGCCTACTCATCATCTAGGTGTTGCTGAAATGATCTCAATTTATGCCATAAGGAAGAAGAGCTCACCAGTTAAGAACTGTGGGATCAAGGAGGTGTAATAAGTCATTGTTTTAAACCATTTAGTTTTAAGAGTGTATTAGTTACTTATTACTGCAGAGAACCGCTCTGAACAAAGTGATTCATTTACTGCCTCACAGTTTCTGTGAATGAGGAGTCTGGGAGCAGTTTGAGCTTAGCGTAGCTCATGGGGTCAGATATTGGGCAGATCTACATTTGCCTGGGGGCGAGGAGAGCTTTGGGTCTAGGTGGAGAACACAAGAATAAAGTTTCCACACACTTAGAGAAGTCTAGAAGGGAGAGAGGCAAGCAGACCGCTGTGGAGAACCTGTCTCAAGAGCTGGGAATAAGCCTGGAGGAAATTATTAACTCAGTTTGGGGTGCTGGTTGGAGGGTCTGAGGCAGAGTGTGTGGATGATACAAAGACCCAGAGGCAAGAATGCTGAGTCTCTAGTGAAACTAAAGGCATTCGCTATGGTGAGATAATAGGATTCCAGAGACTGGAGAGGAGTGAGACGGGATGGTGGAGAGGCAAGCAGAGACACATCACCCCAGGTCCTGTCAGTTATGCAGAGCTCGTGGTGATGACAGAACCCTGGCCGGTGTAGAGGAGGGTGGGAAGGTCAGGATGAGGCTGGATTCCTGGATGAACTGCGCTAACCACAGTTCCGATCTTCATTTGCCAAAGGGACTCTCATTTGGACCCAGTTTCTGGTCCACAGAGTATGCCTCACTCCGGCTCTGCTCCTTGAAAGGTTGCAGCGCCTGGCAAAACCATGACTTCATCTCTCGGGCTCCACCCGTGAGCTTGTCTCATGTCTTAAGGCTTCTGTGGCTCAGGTGAGATGCCCACCCCCACACTGGGAAGTAATCTGTGAAACTGCGCTCATCACACATATTAAAAGAATTAGGATGTACTCATAGCGCTACCTCACATCTGGAGAATGAGGCAGGAGCAATTATAACTCTTATCTTTTAAGCACTGAATTTGTTTGCAGACAGGAACATAAAAAGGCATTTTTAGGAAGGTCTGCCAGGATTAGCAAACCCAGTGTGGTACACCGCATTTTGAAATAAGAGGAAAAGGGGGGTTGTGGATTGCTCCTTCCAGTTTGTGTGGGTTTGAGTACATATTTTACCTTTTACCTACCATTCTAGCTGAGAAGACCACAGCCAAAGAGCCATATTATATGTGATTCCATTGAAATGGGATGCCCAGCCGGGCAGTGTTGGCGCACGCCTTTAATCCCAGCACTCGGGAGGCAGAGGCAGGCGGATCTCTGTGAGTTCGAGGCCAACCTGGGCTACAGAGAGAGTTCCAGGAAAGGCGCAAAGCTACAGAGAGAAACCCTGTCTCAAAAAAAAAACAAAAAACAAAACAAAAAAGAAAGAAAGAAAGGAAGAAAGAAAAAAAGGAAGAAAGAAAGAAATGGGATGCCCAGAACAGACAACTCTCTGTAGACTTCAGCTGTGGGGCCTCCAGCAGGGCAGCTACAAGGAGAGAAGCCACCCAGGCACATCCAAGAGCTGCTGAACGGTAAGGAGGAACAAACAATTTGTATCCTGAGGTTGGAAGGTCCTTCTATGGCCCAGCTCCTCTATCAGTGGGGATGGCCTTTATCGTCAAGCAGCTGTGTTGAGGAGATCCCCCATAATGGCATGGTCCACAGTGCAAAGAACAGTTCATCTTCGTGTACAAAAATGAGTTCACTCAGGGGTTGCTTACGGAGTGGTGGGTGACTGTTGGCAGGCTGAGTTTCTCTGAAGTTGCTGCTCTCCCTGTCCTGACTCACCAAGTTCCCATTTTAACCAGCTCCAAGTCACAGAAGTTGTGATGTAAACCTGAGTCTGGGTCACTGCCTAGCACCAAAATGGTAACAGTAGCCACAGACAAAACCAGACTCTGGGAAAGCTATGCACACTCCATCCTTGCCCTGTGCTAGGAGTCTGCTGGCCTTGCCCAACCTGAGAGGCGTGGGTTATTTTCCTGCATGTGTTAGACAACAGCTAACTGGTGACTTGCTGCAAGAGATACTCTGGAGTATCTGGAGATACTGGAGATACTCTGACTGGAATATGGAGAACAGGCCTTATTAGCGAGGCTTTGCCTTTATTGCCTCCTCTTTAGGATGGGTCCCAACCTCTGACTCGACTGACCAGAGATATGACTTCATTTCCCACTTAGTTTTCTTGAATCCAGTTCTTTCTCCACATTGCACCAGAGACTCCATCCTTTCTTAAGCTCTTACGTGGCTTCTCACTGAGCCTGTAGCAAAGGGTTCCTGATGCGACTGGTCAACTCTCAGGCATCAGGCCCACTCAGGGCCATGGAAACTCACCCTGGTTTGGGCTGCGGTTACTGACTGGCGCCCCCTAGAGATGTATCTTCAAGTTGAGGTTTGTGTGCAAGTAGGTTTTTTGGGATGCACTCTGAAAAAACCAGGATAGGGAAGTGAGAAAGATAGAGACTTGAGAATTTGTGGATGAACAAGCTATCTAGAGATGGAATAACAGGGTTGGTTTCCCTGGGCCTCTGGGACACGGCTTAGTACTCAGCTCGCACTCGTCATTGGCTGGAGGCTGCGCCCCAGGGCTCTGACAGTGCAACACTTAGAGCTTGCAGGGGTCAACTCTGCTCTTCTACTCCGTGGGCCAGGGAGGTCTGAATTCAGGACTGTCACAAGTAGTTGCTAGAAGAATCCCTTGGCTTGTGTGGTGAATGCTGAGAAAATATGTGTGAGGCATCAGGGAGCCCACCACAGTATGTACCTCCCCTCTCCTCTGCAGATTTTCTTGCCTTAAAAAAAAAGAAAAAAAGAAAAAAAGACATTTATGTGTAAAGTTAGTTCATTTTTAGTTAGCATGTTAAAATAATGGGTTTCTTTATGACGTTTTGTACACACACACACACACACACAATGTATATACATATATACTGCACCTTCCTCATATCTGAAGCCCTCACTGCTCTCCTTGTCCCTCTTCCCAGCTCTCACTGGTTCCCTTTCTCCATCTCCCTCTCTCTCTCCCTCTCTCCCTCTCCCTCTCTCCCTCTCCCTCCCCCTCTCCCTCTCTCCCTCTCCCTCCCCCTCCCCCTCCCCCTCCCCCCCCCCTCTCTCTCAACAAGGTCTCAAGTAACACAGGCTGTCCTCGAACTTATTATGGAGCTGGGGGTGACGTTGAACTCTAGTCCTTCTGCCTCTACCTCCCAGATGCTGAGATTATAGGAGAACAAGTGTGCCACCGTGCCCACCGTGCCTAGCACTGCTACGGGTCCCACAATGTCTGGTCCCACTATCAACTCAAATCCAGCCAGAAGTAAACTGGCAAAGACCTCCTCATTCATGAATGTCTTTAGTGCCCAATTGCTGAGCAGACCACTGCATCCTGAGGAGCAGTGGGCAACCCAGCTGGCCTATGACATCCCGAAACGAACCCCGAGTCATCCTAGCAGCAGCCGTTGGGTTGTGGGAGAGATCAGAGAGTGGCCTGCCTGGTGGCTGAGGGAGGCGCTGAGCAGTTTGAGAGTGGGCCCGGGCAGAAAGGACAGTGAGATTCCAGGGCCATCACAGGAAAGGATATTATAATATCACAATAAAGGAGAACTGATAAAAGGCTATAGGGTGCTAGAGAAGGGAACGGGAAAATTCTGCAGGCGCCTGTCAAGTCTTCCGGACACAGGGATCCTGAGAACTGAGCCAGTTCAGGGAGTAACATTAGAGGGCGCCACTCCCCACTGCTCCCCACAGCCTGCTGCCGCCGCCGCTCACTGCCGTCAAGTTCCCAAGTAAACAAAAGCTTTTGGAGAAAAGCATCTGGAGTCTCCTGCCTGCAGGTGATTTCTACCAACCGGAACACAACAGAGCAAACCCTCTCAGCTAGCCGGTTGCCTGTGCTACTGAGAGTAGTCAAGGAAGACCACACAAGGTTAAGTTCTTTGGGTCTAATGTACAACAGAAAAGACAGCCATGGACAGCTGCCTGAATGAGCCCCAGCAGCCTGCTTAATACTTTTTTTTTTTCCTAGTCCAAGAACAATCACCATGTTGTGCTTGAGTTAGAGACAATGAAATCTGTAACAGCAAGCAGGCTCGGCTCAGTGCCATTAGAGATGGCTTTCAGCTGCCTCTCTGTCAGCCATGAACAGGTGGAGCGTATGAAGATGTGTCATAGAGATGAGACCTTGTTCTGTGAGCACCAGGGGTTTCCCAGCATGCCTAAAGCAAGAGCAAAAAAGATGAATGAAGCTAGACTGGGTTGGGAGGGGTGGGGACTAGTGGCTGGGGGGCAAGATGGGAGGAAAGAGTCCAGAGACAATGTGACTAACAAACTTCTGACTTGGGTGGCAGTTTTGATATGGGGTCACTGGACTGGTCAGGGGGCAGGACCCACTTTGGTGAATGAATTAAAAAATTAACTGTTTTTTTTTTTTTTTTTTTTTTTTTTTTGAGATGGGGATCTCTCTCTGTAGCCCTGGCAGTCCTAGAAAGCCCTATGTAGGCCAGGATGGCCTCATCCTCAGAGAGATCCATCTGCCTCTGCCTCCAGAGTGCAGTTATTAAAGGTGTGCACCACCACACCCCACAAACTTATTACGTTATTAACTGCGTGTTAATGAGATGCTACATGAATTACTCCTATGTCCATCACACGGCCTTCTCTGAAGTTAGCAATGGTTTATGCTTCCTTTAAAACTACATTAAAACACCTCCTTTCAAATATTTTATCTTTTAAAATCATATCTTTAATTTGTGTGTGTGTGTGTGTGTGTGTATGTGTGTGTGTGTGTGTGTGTGTGTGTGTGTGTTGGCTGTGCCTGTGGAGGTCAGAGGACAACTTTTGGTCATTGGTTCTCCCGGGGATTGAATTCAGGCCACTAGGCTTGAAGGTAAGTGCCATTAACCTACCGAACCATCTTACCAGTCCACAAATATTCTAGATCTTTATTGTGGTGTTAGATTTCATGGTGTTTACATGTGTCAAAAACTCATATGATTCTTATATGTGTGAAGGAAACTGTTGTGGGATATTTGTACACTCTTTGAAGATGTATTGCTGTGATGGGTGCCATAAAGAGTTGAATGGCCAATAGCTGTGCAGGAGAGGATAGGCGGGATTTCCGACACAGAGAGAGAGGAAGTCAGAGGGATGAATCTAGGCACCTGGGAGATGCCAAAGGGACACAGAATAAGTCAGACATATAGGACAGAAGAAAGGTAACTGACCCACATGGAAGAACATAGTTGAATAGAAACAGGTTAGTTAAGTTATAAGAGCTAGTTAGAAAAAAGCCTAAGCTAAGGCCAAGCTTTCATAATTAACAAGACATTTCTGTGTCGTTATCTGGGGGCTGGTGATCCAAAGATAGCCCGACAAGAAAGCTTGCTACAGGAAACTTTATTATATATCTTCCAGAGGAAATAGTTGCGTACACGACAGCAGTTGGGTGCACATGTCTCCCCCAAACAGTATCTTTCTTCCTAGCAGTTCTTCCGGGTCTGCCTTTCTTCACAAATTCTGTCCACTGTCTGCACTTGAGGGGAAATGCACCATCACTTTTCATCATCTTTTTTTTTTTTTTTTTTTCCTGCTCCAGATGGTTGTTAGAGGTTAACTGACTTCTGTAAATGTGGGGCACGATCTCTAAAGGCTTAAATCAATGCTTCTCAATTAGGGTGACTTTTGTCCCCTTGTGCCTGTTTGGCAATATCTGCAGACATTGAAAACTGGCAGTGGTAGGTACTGCATAGAAACCAGAGATTCTGTTAAGTAATCCACAATGCACAGGGCAGTTTCCCCACAGCAGCTGCTCTAGACTTAAAGCGTGCTGAGAGGAAGAACAGACCAGTTACACAAACGCCTCATTGTTATGAGCTAGTAGGGAATGAAGAAAAAAAAAAAAAAATGCTCCGCACCATTTACCCATCCCCCACCCGATCATGCAAATCACCAGGGCTTTGCTCTGAGGGAGGGTTGGCCATTGGAATGTGTGTTCCATCAATGTGGAAACTTGGCTTGGAACCATTTTGGTAGCCAGAGGCCCTGGCATCACCAGAGCTTAATGTAATTGCCAGCAAGGTCAGGAATAGTTCCATCATGTGATTTATCTGCTCCACCATCTTTTTTTTTTTTTTTTTTTCTGTTTTTTTTTTTTTTGGGGGGGGGGGGTTGTTGTTGTTGTTTGAGACAGGGTTTCTCTTTGTAGTTTTGGTGCCTGTCCTGGATCTTGCTCTATAGACCAGGCTGGCCTCAAACTCACAGAGATCCGCCTGGCTCTGCATCCTGAGTACTGGGATCAACCACCGCTGCCAGGCCACCGTCTTTTTTTAAATAAAGGGTTGTACTAAGGAAAATGGGCGAAGTGTATTAGTGTGTTAGTATTACCATGACAAAGCGACACAGACAGGGCCATTTAAACAGTAGAAAAGGTAAAGTTTCACAGTGCTGGAGGCTGGGGTTTGGGTGCACTCAGGCTCATGCTTGCTGAGGGCTCTCTCCCTGGAGTGAAGATGACGGACTTCACCCTGTGTCCTCACAGGGACTTCCTTCTATGCCTACTTACACATCACGTGTGGGCGGGAGCGGGCACACAGGAGTACTGCAAATAATTATGGGACATAATAATGACTAACTTTGGTGCCTGTTTCTATAAATGGAAAGATAGAAAAATTGTTGATTGAATGCTTGAGAGGACCATTTCTAATTTACCGTCAGTCATTTTTGTTGATAATTACAACAAAGAAAAAACAGGAAAAACCAGAGTATAAATTTTTTTTTTTACGATAGTGAATCTGTGGAATGGGTGGAGAGAAGTCAGTTCTGGGAGTTAAAGTGCCAGGAACTGTTGTGGAATATTAGTTTAAGATGTGTTACATTTGTTTATGCTGTGGAATATTTGTTTAATGATGCAAATATGTGTTGCATTCTTTTATATTGCGTTTGTTTAACTCTGTGAAGCTGTGTTACTTTGCTGCCTAAAACACCTGGTTGGTCTAATAAAGAGCTGAACAGCCAATAGCTAGGCAGGAGAGAGAAATAGGCAGAGCTGGTGGGCATAGAGAATAAATAGGAGGAGAAATCTACTACAGAAGAGAGGAGGAGAGAGGAAAGGAGGAGAGGAGGATGCCAGGGTCCGGCCACCCCAGCCACCTCAGCCACCCAGCCACCCAGTCACCCAGCCAGCCACAGAATAAGAAAGAAAGATCTATAGAATAAAGAAAGGTAAAAAGCATAGAGTCAAAACATAGTTAAAGAGAAATGGGATAATTTAAGTTAGAAAAGCTTGTTAGAAACAAGCCAAGCTAAGGCCAGGCATTCATAAGTAAGAATAAGTCTCCGTGAATTTATCTGGGAGCTGGATAGGGGGCCCCCAAAGAGTTTAAAAAAAAAAACTACAAGAAACATCCACCATCTAAGAATATGTTATACATGCACTTCCAAAGGGGTCTAAAGTCACTCCATCACTTTGAAGACAAAAACAAAACAAACTAAAACAAAAAACCGTAAAACTGGGTTTGCCTTAAACCTAATATGTAATGTGTACTATATTTATTAGCTATGTTTTCTTTTTCTGAAGATTTGTTTTAATTTCATGTGTTTTGCCTGTGTGTATGTGTGTGCATTTTTTAAGCAGTGCCCTTGGATGCTAGAAGAGGGAGTCGGAGACCCTGGGGATGGAGTTAGACGGTTGTGAGCTGCTATGTGGCTCCAGGGAATCAAACCTGGTCCTCTGCAAAAGCATTGGGTGCTCTGAATCACTAAGCTCTCTCTCTCCAGCCCCTATAAATGTTTTCCTTTTCCCTTTTAAGAAGTTGCTAATATGTGTTTTTACTGCTCACACAGCCCCTGCATTTCTTTAGAGCATATGCATGAAGGTCATGATGCACATGCACCCAGGGAAAACTGATGCATTAGAGGCTTATTTGATTAATTTGTCATTAAAAAATATAGTATTTTTATTAATTCCTTGAGAACCTATGTGCATTCAATATATTTTGATCATATTCACCCCATGTCCTCCCTCTAACTCCTAGAGCCACCCTAGAAGCTTACTTGTAGAGGTGAAATTGGGGGTAAATAGGACAAAGCTGGCCTATTAAGTTGAAATTAGATGTCAAATAAAGGCAATGCAACCAGGAGGGGTGAGGAACTGGCTTGGAGTATAGAGTCTGGATGTGGTCCCTTACCTGGACATGCTGAGGAAATTTGTTTCTGTGTATTCTCAGGAACAAGGTTGTCCTGCCTCTGCATAGTCCCTTGCAGACTTGGGGCACAGGTGTATGGTCCCTCATGGGGATGGCTGCGATGTCCAGCTTACCTTTGCAGTTCCTTCCAGCGGTGTGGCTTCTGGGCTTGCCTCTGTGCCTGCCCTTGTACAGGTGGCTGGGTAGCAGGTCTGTCTCTGTGATGTCTACTCCAGAGGGTGGCTCAGATCAGATTTCTACTCACAGAACACTGTGCAGTTCTGAGTCAAAGTTTCTCATCTATGGAGAGGTATTCTGTGGGCCAGCTCTCAGAGTGGTCCAGGGGCCTCAGTAGCTGGTCAGAGAGCCACCGAAGTGCTGACTCAGCAGGGGTCTTCTGAAAATGGTTTCTTGCCTCCTCCAAGAAGAAGGGCTATCTCCACCCACTCCCTGCAGGATAGCTACCTATGAGGTTTTCTCTCTCCCATCTCTCTTTCTCTCTCCTTTAAATTATTTGTTGCAGTACAGATTTTTCTGAGGCTCTTGTCTTCACTGTGGTTCTGTCCCTCCAGAGATGGACTTGAACAAGGAGGTGAGCATTCCTCAGTCGGGTCTGAGTCCTCAGAATGGAGTCTCCACTCATGCTTCTGTCCCGTTTCCCCAAATTTCCTTTCTTTCTTTGTAACTGAAACCAGTGTCCCCCCCCCCCCCCCCCCGCTAATACCATCTCCGTGGGTGGTTGCTGCCCAGCTGTCCTGTTTATTCCCTGGAGATTCTATCAGCCTGTGCCTGGCTGTCACCTGCCACCTTCTTCCTGTCTTTTTTTTTTTTTTTAAAATGATATTCTTGAAAAGATTAAGCCACCAAAAAACTGTCTAGTGTGATACATGGATTATTCTTTAAACATTTATTTTCCTTAGTTGGCTTCATCGTGAGGAATGGTTTCACAGTCCTTTTCCTCCCCCCTTGGAATTTTGTACAGAAGTGTGACAAATGTGTGACAAATGTTGATGCTGTCATTGCTCCACTCCTCCAATCCAAATATTTGCAGAGCTTATCTACATCTCAAAACGGACAGCTGTCTTTTATAGCAGTGCCCTGGAATACATACATACTGGAAGATTTCGTTTCTTTTTTTTTTTTAAGGTGACATCCCTCCTAGATCTCATATTGGTGAACTTAGGCTTCTTTCTTGAGTGACTGCCTAAGCACATGGTGAGTGAGTCACGTGTTCATGCATGATTCAACAGTCTGTAGCTCTGTGCTGCGAAGGCACCAACAGTCTGTACTGTTTAGTGACTTACGGATGCTCGTCACCTGTGAGTGAGACTCAGGGACACAGAGCTGAAAGCTGAGCAACCGGTCCTGCATCCCTGAGTTTGGAGAAGAGCTCTGAGGAAGACCATCTTCATCGTATTTCCCCTAAAAGCTGATCCAAGACTTGGTATAAAGGTGGCTTATATGGGACGTGATCCCAGGAAACCCGAAGGAGAAAGTGGACAGGAACAGGTGTGCTGGTGAGTGGGGACAGCTTCAGAAAACGAGAATTCCGTCTCATTGCTGACATTCTGAGGGGTCGTTTGGACAAACTTCAAGATTGCCCCATTGTGGGATAAGGAAGTTGGAGCAGCCTCAAATTCCTGTCTTCATAGTTTTGAACGATGCTTCTGAGAAATTTGGCTTCCCCTAAAGTTTGTGGCCTGAAGAAAGTCGCTCACAGACACACAAAGAGATGCCCGCCATTGAGAAGTGTATATGAGGACTGCTCACTGCAGACACAGAACAATTCAAAGTTGGATAAGGTGACATGTCTAGGGCATCAACATCATCTACCAATATAGTGTGTAGGATCTTTGACAAGACAGTTGGGTATTGATGATGTAGTGATATGGTAAAGTAATGGGTTACAAATTCTGAAGGAAAGATGTCCCTTTATTATTAACTCCAAATGAAATAAATCAGTGAAATACACAACTCTCTGGTCAATTCAGTTTGATTGCTTGATATTCCATAGACAACTGGTATTCAGAGTATAGTCTTCAACTCTCATAATCAACATCACCAGAAACTAGTTAGGAAAGCAAATCCTTGGTCTCCCACTAGTCATCACTCTGAGGGTAGGACTTAGAAATCCATGACAAGCCCTCCTGATAATCCTGATATGAATTCAAGTTTGAGGACTGTGGATATAAATAAAATATTGTACTGAGAAATATAACTTTCATGCTAATTTAGGGGCAGAAACAGACTGGGTATGGAGAGTACGTTCAAGTTTCTGTCCTAGTTGGGTATGAACATTTCAAATTATTTATCTCTAATCTGCTAAATTAGAGGCTTGAACTAATAATATAGTGATGTTTAAAATTAAAGATAAATAAATAAAAGCAACAGAACACTTTAAAGAAAAAAAAAACACGTGCTGGACACTCAGTATGTTAAAAGACACACACTCATGTGTTAGCAAATGCACACCCAGCACATGGAAACAAAGTCCTCATCTGGGGATGGTAGCTAACTCCCCTATCCTTTTACTTTGCCCACTGTAGCTTACCGTACACACTGTGGTCTTCATCATTTTAAGCTGTTTGGTTTGAGAAATACTGTTGCAGAGGACCAGGATCCCTCTGTGATATGATTTAAGACATCAGACAGACTTCATCATGACTTACCTGTTTGACAATGACCATGAGGCTGACCTGAGGGTGGAAAATATCATCATGTGTCCTTGGCCTCTGCATCATCATTCATGAATTTACATTAACTCTAATTTTTTTTTTTAACATTGAGTGTTTTTAAAAAAAGTGTTTTTTTTTTTTTGTTTTTTTTTTTAACTTTCTGAGTGTTTGCCTGTATACCATGTGCATGCCTGGTGCCCATGGAGGTCAGAAGAGGGCACTGGGCATTGGATCCACTGGAACTGGAGTTACAGTTGTGAGTTGCCATGTGGGTGCTGGGAATCAAACCCAGCCTCTCTGAAGAGCAGCCAGTGCTCTTAAACACCAAGCCATCTCTTCAGCCCCAACTCTAATTCTTGTCATGCTTATCTGCAGAGGTCATTGAGAGGGTCACAGGAAAGTCCATAGGCAGACATGCTTTATAAATTACCGAGTCCTATTTAACTGAAAGGGATTATTGTGGGAGAAATTGTCCTTCCAGGTAGAATCCCTTTGTCAGTGGTGCCATCGATGGGTAGAGAGAAAGGATGTAGGTAGTTAAATGCTTCCTGGTTTCTCCCTCTCTTAGAGGGATGAGGATGTACATTTCCTTCTTAATTAAAAGCCTGTTTACCAAGATGACTCATGTTAAATAAAATGATGCTTAAGCAGAGGTGAGTTAGCTGGCTGAGTCATTCTGAACAGCTTGTAAAAGAAGTGCCTGGGTAGTTCTCTCAAAGGAGATAATTAGTTTCTCTTAACAATTTGCTGCCAACAAAATAATGAGAGCCAATTTTGGAATATGTTGATTTAATATTTTTAACCAATTACATATTCAGAAATTTGTAGTGTAACATTAACACATGTTTATGTGGTTTTTTCCATCTCTGATGAGGCTTCTAGGAGAGATTTATCTACCACAAACTTGCCAGAGAAGTACCCAACAGAATGTTTCGTGGCTGCGGTTTCCTATCACGGATGGGGTGCATAACTCCTTGCGGAATGTTTGAAAGATTATCTATTGGGAATGTCGAA
Source organism: Peromyscus eremicus (assembly GCF_949786415.1). Classification (NCBI taxonomy): domain Eukaryota; kingdom Metazoa; phylum Chordata; class Mammalia; order Rodentia; family Cricetidae; genus Peromyscus; species Peromyscus eremicus. The sequence continues at coordinate 57,409 of NW_026736557.1, forward strand.
GATGGCTACTGGAGTTAGACAGTGGTCAGATTTAAGCCCTACTTATTTCCAAAGGCTGGTAGGAGGTCAGATGATGCCTGAAACCTGCCATCCTAAGGATAGATGTTTGTAGACAAGTCTCAGTGTCCACATTGAAAGTGGCTATCTGCAGTCTCCAACATTTCCGCCACTTGGTGTTTCCTGAGAGCCCTCTTCCCATTATCTGATTCTTCAACCTGACACGATGAGGTTCCGTCAGAACTCTCCTAGGAGCAATCAACAGAGACCTGACAAGGATTTTCTCATGACTCATATTTGAAGAAGGGGCATCAACATTTCTGAGCCCCAGGGGTTGGCGAGGCAGCCGTGGGGCAAACTCCTATAAGCATTATTCACCCATGTGAGAAAGAGCTGGGTACCCACCACTTACTCCTTACCTATCACTGTGGCACGTAGTGAGCAAAGCAGGCCTCTGTGATGCTGTGGAAGAGGCAGGCAGTCGGGAATGGGTGTGAGAAGATCAAGAGGCGGGGAGGGCAGAGCAGAGCTCCAAGCAGACAGACCCACACATACACTGGCTTGTTCTGAAGACTGAAGAAGCCTGCGTTAGCTGAAGAGTACAAGTCCCGCTGAGGGGTGAGACAAGCTGGTGCCAGGACTTGGAAGACATTGTCAGCATGGGCCTTCTTTTCTTCACTCGTATAAAGATGGGACCAATGCAAGCCATACTTTTCAAACAACTTCATGGAATCCCGGGTGAAGTGGTAGTGGTGGATTCCAGAGGGCTTTGGGGAGTAGAGGGTGGGAGGGAAAACTTCTGGACTTCAACTTCCACCCTGTTAGGAACAGCTTTGCTTGTATCTAGTTTAAATACTGAGGGCGTAAGTAAAATAGTGTTAGACAATAGGGCTTTAGGCTTAGAAAATGATTGAAAACTACTAAGGTTCGGGGTAGGTGTGTCCCACCTGTCAACACTGTGAATGATATTGCCATCTAAAATGTCCACACTCGAGAACCAACTCGAGAATCGAATTGCAAAAAGTAATCATGCAAACACACACCACACACACACACACCCTAACCCTCATAATGTTTTATGCTGAGGCTCATTTACAGCTATACTTGGCTACATGTGACTGTCTGGGCTGTAGGCTGGACAACCTTCTGGGGTAACCAGAAGTTTGGGGAGATTCCTGAGGAACTACCTAGGATGGATACAGATGGCAGCTGTGTTGCCCTGACCCTAAGACTCCACGAAGTGCCTGCTTCCCAGTAAGCGGAGAGCTCACCCCTATCATCCCATTCACTCCTATCAATTCTCCAGGAGACAAGAGAAGGGCTGAGACAGGCGGTGGTGGCGCACGCCTTTAATCCCAGCACTCAGGAGGCAGAGCCAGGCAGATCTCTGTGAGTTCGAGGCCAGCCTGGGCTACAGAGTGAGTTCCAGGACAGTCAGAACTGTTACACAGAGAAACCCTGTCTTGAAAACAAAAAACAAAACAAAACAAACACACACACACACACACACACACACACACACACACACACACACAAAGAGAGAGAAAGGCTGAAAATCTGCTGCTTTATCCTAAGTGGAAAATTTTAGAAATAGCTAATACGCACCATTGACAGTTCTCACCAACTACCAAATGGTTGGAGTTGTTAGTCAGTGCCAACCTTTGCAGCCCACGGCTACTAATGTGTGTCAGGAAAGTTCTGTTACTGTTCTCTGTACTCAGGGAGGCACTTTCCAGTGTCACCCTCTCTCAAAAAGATGACCAGAAAGCAGACTTTAGGCAGCCCTTTCTGGACCATGTGTCACTTTCAATGATATCTGCTCCTTTTACTGTGTCTCTCTTCTCTCCTCACCTCTGCTCCCTTCCCCTTCCCTCCCCTCCCCTTCCTTCCCCTCCCTCCCCTCATCTGTCCAGTCTATAGTGTTACCTGCCCAGCCCCCACTCCAGTTTGACCCCCACACAGAGCCTCTACCCGAGTGTCATTTTGATCCCATTCATATGGTGTCCACCTGTGTTAGTGAGGTCCCAGAATGTCCTGCTCAGAGGCCACTGGAGTGACGACGCTATTAGTTTTTTAGCTACATTATGAACGCCATGATTGTCAGCTCTCAGTCACTGAGACTCCGTTTGCATGCACCCTGACTTAGACTTAGTGTGTCCTTGGTTAGCAGCGTGGTAGCATGTGGTTTCCTTTCATTCAAAGTCAGAGGCCTCCTCAGGGTTTCCCATGGTTCCTTCGCAAGTTCCAGAATTGTTTGTTTACTCTGAATGTGGCTGATGGAGCTTCAACCCGACTGACCACAGCATCCTGCAGCCAACGTGTAGATGGCTTGGGGGTTATGTAGAACTTACCCATATCTTGAATACTTCGGAGTGTTACTTGTCCATGCCCTAAGACACAGACTGGAGTAAAACCTCAAAGTTTGGTATCAGTATTTTCTTTTGGGCACTTCACTCAAGTCGAAGTTATAAAACTCTACCACTTTAACATAAGAGACAACACCACAATTTTGGCGACTTCCAGACATTTTTGTTGTTGTTGCAAATTATTTTTACCCCAGTGACAGACGTTTAGTGGTACTAATATTGCCCACAAGAAAAGTAGGAAAACATAAAACAAGACCAACAATAAAAAATAAGGAGTAAAATAGGAAAAAAAAGTAAATATAATTTGTAGTTTTAAAGACCAAAGTGCACTTTTATCCTGTCTCAAGACTACATACTATGTCTTATCTTGGGAAATTGCAGATGTTATTAATGAAGAATATTGAAACTGACATCACCTACTTGATTTAGACTCTAATTTTATTGTTGAATAACATTGTGTAACATGTTTGAAGACCTCTAGTCCCTCTAGGCCTCAATATACTTCCCAAACTTTAAAACCTTACCATACTTTCCATTTGTTAATTATTCATCCATTCTACTAATTTAATTGTCCATTCATTCAAGTAATTATATATACATATTTAGTATATAAGGTATAATTATGTATAATATATCATTAGTAGAATAATACATGTCAGAAATTTTTATGGACGGTAAGCCAACAAACGAAGCAGACAATCCGTTTGCCTCTATGGGTCTTATGTTCTGGTTTCCATGTTTCCAGATTGAGTGAGTGAGGGTGTCCAGAGAGAGGCAGCTGGGATGGGTCAGATGTCTGTAAGAGCAACTAAAAAAATTCTCCAGTGGCCACAAAGAGGTCAGGCCTGGTGTCTGGGCCAGTTAGGCAGCCTCACCTAGCCTCTCTACACTTCCCGGTCCCAGAAGCAGGTGCCATCTCCACATCAGGGGCTTGGGAAGCCATTGCTGCCTTTCCCCCCATCTCCCCTTGCACTCACTGGCTTCTCAGTGTGTTCTCCCTCGTGATGATGTCTTCTCTCTGCCAGATGGTCTGGGCATTCTTCATTCCTTCATTTTTTTTTTTTTTTTTTTTGGGGGGGGGGTTTTCGAGACAGGGTTTCTCTGTGTAGCTTTGCGCCTTTCCTGGGACTCACTTGGTAGCCCAGGCTGGCCTCGAACTCACAAAAATCCGCCTGCCTCTGCCTCCCGAGTGCTGGGATTAAAGGCGTGCGCCACCACCGCCCGACCCATTCCTTCATCTTTAAGGCACCCTCCTTGGGATCCCCCTCCGCCCCCCAACCTCTGCTATTGGTTAGCTCTCTCTCAGCTGAGCCCCCCTCTAGTGTCTGGATTGGTGCTTTGGTGTGGAAATCAAATGTGAGGGAAACTGCAGCAGTTTCTAGACACCCAGATCCAGGGGCAAAGGGCTGAGGTCTGTCTGGTTTGGAGTAAGGCTACAGTGAGGAGTGGGGTGCAGCAGAAGGTCCAGGGTTCAGGGGTTCAGTGGAGGCTCTTCATGCTGAGTAACCAAAGGGAGAAAACAGTTAGGGGAGGCTGGTACTATAGAAGCACGGCCTAGCGAGGGTTGGGAAAGGGTGGACACGTAGGTGGACTCTAACCCAGGGCCTTGCTACAGTACTCACCCCGCACCTCATTGATGTGGCTGTCTGCTTAGCTCTGAGACCCGCAGACAAGACTACGTAAAAGCTGAGGTTGTAGGCTAGGAAAGAAGTCTAGTGGGAGAACACTTAGCGTGTGTAACACCTTGTGTTTGGGCCCCAGCAACACAAGAAAAAGTACTCATTTGGGGAAACAGTTCAAAGTTTAAATCCCAATTCTGCTGCTTGCCAGTCTTTGTCTCCTGGTCTATAAATGGGTCAATGAATTTGCTACAACTGTGAGACCTCTTCAAACACAGCAGATAAACAAGTCTTTGCATATCTAGCGTTCTCGTGAGCTCCAGCTGCTATGTCGTGAGTGACCTAGCTCAACACTGATGTTCTAGCCCTGGAGCCAACAGCAGCGTCTAGAGAAGTCATTGTGTACGCTAACCAGTGCTGAGGAAATAGGAAACACCTGGTAACATTTATCACCACCTGGTAAGTAAGCAGTCCAGCTACCCACCCCTTCATTCTTCCGTGTCGACTTATACTCCGATGGCTCTCAAATTCTACCGTGCTCTGGAATCATCTGGAAGGTGATAGAAACCCAGCCTGCATGGCTTCATGTTAGACTTAGGCTTTGGAATGCCTGTGGTAGAGTCTGTAGTTGCCTTTTCTAACACGTTCCCACTGATGCTTGGTTAGGAAGGGACTTCCCTTTGGTAGTAACTGTCCCTCAAACCAGGTGTCCACACAAAGCCAAGGTTCGTGATCTTTGCGAAGGACAGTCTGGGCAGTTTGGTGAAACCTCCCTGTCTCCTCAGTGGGCCTTACATTTTATACAGGTACATAGAGTTACGTGTGAATAAATAATAACGTGAAAGCGGAGGCAGAGCTATCTGTGGGATCGAAGGAGAGTGATGGAAGGAGGGAGAAGGTGGGTAGGAGCGTGTGGGAAGGAATATGCTCCATGTCTGCTACACACTTGTAGGAAAGTGCCTTCTGTAACTCTCATAAAGGGAAATATTTAATTGTGGTGGCTCGCTTACAGTTCAGAGGCAAGGCAGCATGCAGGCAGACATGGTGCTGGAGAAGAGGCTGAGGGTTCTTACATCTTGATCCTACAGGCAACAGGCAGTGGTCTGTCTCAACGGGTGTGGCTTGAGCATATATGAGACCTCAAAGCCTGCCTTCACAGTGACTCGATTTCTCCAACAAGGCCACACCTACTCCAACAAGGCCACACCCACTCCAAGGCCACACCTCCCAGTAGTGCCACTCCCTTTGGGGGGCATTTTCTTCCAAACCACCACAGTAGTACGGCACCATATATTGTGTATAATGAATATGCACAATAAAGAATTTTAAAGTGAAACATTCCTCCTCCAAATAAAAAATAGTTCTCCTCTTTGAGTTAGAGTTTAAAAATATAAAGGACAAAACAGTCAAACACCTGAAGCAGTGTTTTTTCTGCAAACAAGGAAGGGTGATTTCCAGGAAGCATTGAGTGTTTCACACACGTAAATCCTCTAAAGCCCATGACAAAAGCATTGTTACAGTAAGTATGATGTCAGTGAACTTAAATACTGATCTTCAGGGAAAGGCCACCTTAAAACCACACATTCTTAAACTCTGGGATTTTGAGCTATAAGAAGTCGCAAGTATTTGTGCCCTTACTTCTTAATTTTGGAGATAATGACATGGAGGCCTGAGAGGTTAAATGACTTCTCAACACCACCACCCACCACCACCCACCACCACCTACCACCATTTTTAGCAGAGAAACCAAATGTCCCAACTCCAAGCTAGTCTCTTTTTAACAAATAAGAAACAAGACTCTGTGAATCATCATTTTCATTATCTTATTTTCACAATAGGCAAACAATGTTTTCATCCTTTCCAATTTTATAGATGAGAAAAATCTGAGATTTGAAGAAGAGACATTTTCATTTCACACAGTATCAGGACTAGATCTTTGGCATTTTAATCCTTAGTCCAGGGCTTTCTCGGTATTTATGTTGCCTGAGATCATTGGTATAGAAAACAAGACAACAAACAGATATGTTTTTGAAAGGATATCAAGAGCAGATACAAATCTTGTTTGTACTTGAAGTCTTCATAGTGATACAACATATACATAAGGTCACTCAGTCAATGTTTGTAAGGTGAAATGGTTACATGAGAACAGATGAGTAACTGTATAAACAAAGGACAGGATGGAATGGAATTGTGCTCCATCCTCAGCAGGTGATCCATTCTGTAAGTGTATGGTTACTCAAGATTGCTCTGTACTGGGGGTGGGGGTTGACAAAGTGCAAAGAATATCAGGGTAATCCTGTAACTCCAGCTCTAAGGAATTTTTCTGGCCTCCACAGGCACTGTGTGTGTGTGTGTGTGTGTGTGTGTGTGTGTGTGTGTGTGAGAGAGAGAGAGAGAGAGAGAGAGAGAGAGAGAGAGAGAGAGAGAGAGAGAATATTAATAAAATGACAAACAGTGAATCTAGAGACTTAAAAACATGTAATTAATGTTAGAAGGAAGTTGACATGCACAGATGAAGATCATTGGAGTCATAAATAATGATTATTGTATATACATACCTTCCAGAGATAATAATTATGAAGGTGTGAAAAGTATATATGTGAATATAAACTGATACACATCTGCATATGCTCATTGCTCACAAAGATGATAAATAGTGATGCCACAATCTTCATGGATATTAGAAGCATGTCCTGAGTTGTAGGTCCCTGGGAGTTAGTGTCTTCTTTGCATTTGGCTGAGGCCAAGAGGCCTGGTCCTTTCACATCCCTCCTATCATTATCTGTCAAATGCAGAGAGCAGTATCTTACCTTAGCACTTCTTAGGGTTGATGTGAAGACCAAACATCATAAAAAAAAGTGAAAGGTATTGAAAAATACAAGGGCCCATAGCAATGGATGCCAGGCATTATTAGAAGCTGCAGAGAGATTACTAGCACAGTGTGATTCAAGGACAAAGTTTTGTATTTCGAAAGCTTAAAAAGGCGTGCAGCATTTACAAATTATTTAGAAAACCAAATTCTTGCTTTGGTGACCCAGAATCATGACTAAATTGTCTTCTAAATGTTGTACATTTGATATTTCCTGCTATAAGTAATCATACAGATGTAATTATGCAGCATTTCCGCAGCATCTAAAGTTTTTAATGGGTAAGAAGTTATAACTCCACATAGCACAAAGGCAAAATTCCATCTCCTATAAGCAGGCTCTTTTACTTTTCCATAGTGGCAAAAGTACTGTCCTCTGAAAAAAAACTGCATCTTCTATGAGAACCCTGCCTGCCAATGCAGTTTAATAAGCACGTATTGAGTGCTTATGGTATACAGTAAGGTTTGGTAGAGATGGGATAACAGAAAGGGTAGTAAGAGAGAGATGGTTCCTAAAGCAGTTGAGCTTAAAAAAATATCTTTTGTATATGTGTACAATGTGCATGCGCATATTTGTATGTGTGTGTGTGTGTGTATGTGTATGTAGGTGTGTGTATGTGTACAATGTGCATGTGCATATTTGTGTGTGTGCGCGCGTGCGCGGGCATGTGCGTGCGTGCACACCACAGCATGTGAGTGAAGCTGGCGTGAACGTCAGGTCTCAGTCCTCATCTTCTACCTTGTTTGAAGCAGGACTTCCATTGTTTTTCTGCTGCACGTGGTAGATTGGTTGGCCAAGAGGTTCTGGGGATTGTCTTTGTCTCTGTTTCTCCTCTCCCCAGAGCACTGGGATTACAGACATGAGCTCTACTGTGTCTGCCTTCACAGGGTCCTGGGGATTTGAACCCAGGGACTTACACTTGTGTAGCAGATGTTTTACCCACTGAGCCATCTCTCTTCCCAGCCCAGAAGCGAGAAATCTTCAAAACTGAAGGGAAGTGGCAGGTCCTATGACAGCTAATTACACAAACAAAAGGAAACCAATGCCAGGAAAATGATTGGGGAATATGCCTTGGAGCTGGAGAAGTTGCAAGAACAAAACTCATTCCATGTAGGAGAGCAAAATCTGGTGACATTTCTCCCCGGCCTTGGTGATTCCTTGTGTTGGAATTAGAAGGAAGACTAAGTCTGAAGGAACTTAGTTCATCCCACCAATAAGTGTTTACCTACTCTAGCTGATGAAAACCTAGCAGTTCAGCAATGTGCCCACGGATCTGTAAAGTCACAGCTGAGTGATGTTAAGAGCTAAATTCCAGCCTCTCACTGTAAGCAGCACCCTGCTAAGAAGGTGGCTGTGAGTGCCGCGCAAGATCCTGAATCAATGCTTCATTTTGCTTCAGTTCCGTCGAGATGCCATATTTTATCCTTGTTCAGGTAACACACACTCAAATAGAGAAATACCCCAGACTCATGCTCTGCCTACAGTTTCTAAGTCCACTTGTACTATGTTCCTCTCCGTTTCATCGAACCACACCAACCTTTGTACTTAATTTTAGTTTTTTTCTAGGATCATACTTTCTTCTTCCAATGTATTACTGTTGAATTAGACTCCAGGAACTTCAAGAACTCCCTCTCAATCACTATCATGCTATTAATTAGTGTTGACCAAGAGTCCTAAGAGTGTAACTGTCCTGTCTCTTTTGCACAGTACAAGTAATATTATCATTTTCATTTTATAGAAGAGAAGACCTCAACAGAAGTTTAATGACTGGTCCAACCAATGTCATCTAATTAGTTCCACTGAGGAACCTCGACCAAAGTCTGTATGTA
>NW_026736558.1:0-66030 GCF_949786415.1 Peromyscus eremicus
AGCTACTGTTCTGGTCAGTTTCCTAAGCAGAGTTGAACTAGATATGCCCCGTGTGTGTAGGAAGCACAGTTCTTTTGTTCTGAGCAAGCTCACTGTTCTGGCCCTATAGGAAACACAGGAGAGTAGAAGAGTGCTGTTTTCTCAAAAGCAGAGTGTGTTTCTTGCAAGGCGAGCTAGCGTTTGTTTCCCAGTCCTAAACGGAGTTGAATCCCATGCAGTTTCTGGTCCTACTAGCAAGAGTTGTTTTCTGCTAAGAAGAGTCACTATTGCGCTCCCATTGCCATACACAGTGCAAATAGCACTCGCGTCTGTTCCCAGCAAGTACAGTGTATTGGACTGAAGAGAAGCTACTGTTCTGGTCAGTTTCCTAAGCAGAGTTGAACTAGATATGCCCCGTGTGTGTAGGAAGCACAGTTCTTTGGTTCTGAGCAAGCTCACTGTTCTGGCCCTATAGGAAACACAGGAGAGTAGAAGAGTGCTGTTTTCTCAAAAGCAGAGTGTGTTTCTTGCAAGGCGAGCTAGCGTTTGTTTCCCAGTCCTAAACGGAGTTGAATCCCATGCAGTTTGTGGTCCTACGAGCAAGAGTTGTTTTCTGCTAAGAAGAGTCACTATTGCGCTCCCATTGCCATACACAGTGCAAATAGCACTCGCGTCTGTTCCCAGCAAGTACAGTGTGTTGGACTGAAGAGAAGCTACTGTTCTGGTCAGTTTCCTAAGCAGAGTTGAACTAGATATGCCCCGTGTGTGTAGGAAGCACAGTTTTTTTGTTCTGAGCTATCTCACTGTTCTGGCCCTATAGGAAACACAGGAGAGTAGAAGAGTGCTGTTTTCTCAAAAGCAGAGTGTGTTTCTTGCAAGGCCAGCTAGCGTTTGTTTCCCAGTCCTAAACGGAGTTGAATCCCATGCAGTTTGTGGTCCTACGAGCAAGAGTTGTTTTCTGCTAAGAAGAGTCAGTATTGCGCTCCCATTGCCATACACAGTGCAAATAGCACTCGCGTCTGTTCCCAGCAAGTACAGTGTATTGGACTGAAGAGAAGCTACTGTTCTGGTCAGTTTCCTAAGCAGAGTTGAACTAGATATGCCCCGTGTGTGTAGGAAGCACAGTTCTTTTGTTCTGAGCAAGCTCACTGTTCTGGCCCTATAGGAAACACAGGAGAGTAGAAGAGTGCTGTTTTCTCAAAAGCAGAGTGTGTTTCTTGCAAGGCGAGCTAGCGTTTGTTTCCCAGTCCTAAACGGAGTTGAATCCCATGCAGTTTCTGGTCCTACTAGCAAGAGTTGTTTTCTGCTAAGAAGAGTCACTATTGCGCTCCCATTGCCATACACAGTGCAAATAGCACTCGCGTCTGTTCCCAGCAAGTACAGTGTATTGGACTGAAGAGAAGCTACTGTTCTGGTCAGTTTCCTAAGCAGAGTTGAACTAGATATGCCGCGTGTGTGTAGGAAGCACAGTTCTTTGGTTCTGAGCAAGCTCACTGTTCTGGCCCTATAGGAAACACAGGAGAGTAGAAGAGTGCTGTTTTCTCAAAAGCAGAGTGTGTTTTTTGCAAGGCGAGCTAGCGTTTGTTTCCCAGTCCTAAACGGAGTTGAATCCCATGCAGATTCTGGTCCTACGAGCAAGAGTTGTTTTCTGCTAAGAAGAGTCACTATTGCGCTCCCATTGCCATACACAGTGCAAATAGCACTCGCGTCTGTTCCCAGCAAGTACAGTGTATTGGACTGAAGAGAAGCTACTGTTCTGGTCAGTTTCCTAAGCAGAGTTGAACTAGATATGCCCCGTGTGTGTAGGAAGCACAGTTCTTTGGTTCTGAGCAAGCTCACTGTTCAGGCCCTATAGGAAACACAGGAGAGTAGAAGAGTGCTGTTTTCTCAAAAGCAGAGTGTGTTTCTTGCAAGGCGAGCTAGCGTTTGTTTCCCAGTCCTAAACGGAGTTGAATCCCATGCAGTTTCTGGTCCTACGAGCAAGAGTTGTTTTCTGCTAAGAAGAGTCACTATTGCGCTCCCATTGCCATACACAGTGCAAATAGCACTCGCGTCTGTTCCCAGCAAGTACAGTGTATTGGACTGAAGAGAAGCTACTGTTCTGGTCAGTTTCCTAAGCAGAGTTGAACTAGATATGCCCCGTGTGTGTAGGAAGCACAGTTCTTTTGTTCTGAGCAAGCTCACTGTTCTGGCCCTATAGGAAACACAGGAGAGTAGAAGAGTGCTGTTTTCTCAAAAGCAGAGTGTGTTTCTTGCAAGGCGAGCTAGCGTTTGTTTCCCAGTCCTAAACGGAGTTGAATCCCATGCAGTTTCTGGTCCTACGAGCAAGAGTTGTTTTCTGCTAAGAAGAGTCACTATTGCGCTCCCATTGCCATACACAGTGCAAATAGCACTCGCGTCTGTTCCCAGCAAGTACAGTGTATTGGACTGAAGAGAAGCTACTGTTCTGGTCAGTTTCCTAAGCAGAGTTGAACTAGATATGCCCCGTGTGTGTAGGAAGCACAGTTCTTTTGTTCTGAGCAAGCTCACTGTTCTGGCCCTATAGGAAACACAGGAGAGTAGAAGAGTGCTGTTTTCTCAAAAGCAGAGTGTGTTTCTTGCAAGGCGAGCTAGCGTTTGTTTCCCAGTCCTAAACGGAGTAGAATCCCATGCAGTTTGTGGTCCTACGAGCAAGAGTTGTTTTCTGCTAAGAAGAGTCAGTATTGCGCTCCCATTGCCATATACAGTGCAAATAGCACTCGCGTCTGTTCCCAGCAAGTACAGTGTATTGGACTGAAGAGAAGCTACTGTTCTGGTCAGTTTCCTAAGCAGAGTTGAACTAGATATGCCCCGTGTGTGTAGGAAGCACAGTTCTTTTGTTCTGAGCAAGCTCACTGTTCTGGCCCTATAGGAAACACAGGAGAGTAGAAGAGTGCTGTTTTCTCAAAAGCAGAGTGTGTTTCTTGCAAGGTGAGCTAGCGTTTGTTTCCCAGTTCTAAACGGAGTTGAATCCCATGCAGTTTCTGGTACTACGAGCAAGAGTTGTTTTCTGCTAGGAAGAGTCACTATTGCGCTCCCATTGCCATACACAGTGCAAATAGCACTCGCGTCTGTTCCCAGCAAGTACAGTGTATTGGACTGAAGAGAAGCTACTGTTCTTGTCAGTTTCCTAAGCAGAGTTGAACTAGATATGCCCCGTGTGTGTAGGAAGCACAGTTCTTTTGTTCTGAGCAAGCTCACTGTTCTGGCCCTATAGGAAACACAGGAGAGTAGAAGAGTGCTGTTTTCTCAAAAGCAGAGTGTGTTTCTTGCAAGGCGAGCTAGCGTTTTGTTTCCCAGTCCTAAACGGAGTTGAATCCCATGCAGTTTCTGATCCTACGAGCAAGAGTTGTTTTCTGCTAAGAAGAGTCACTATTGCACTCCCATTGCCATACACAGTGCAAATAGCACTCGCGTCTGTTCCCAGCAAGTACAGTGTATTGGACTGAAGAGAAGCTACTGTTCTGGTCAGTTTCCTAAGCAGAGTTGAACTAGATATGCCCCGTGTGTGTAGGAAGCACAGTTCTTTTGTTCTGAGCAAGCTCACTGTTCTGGCCCTATAGGAAACACAGGAGAGTAGAAGAGTGCTGTTTTCTCAAAAGCAGAGTGTGTTTCTTGCAAGGCGAGCTAGCGTTTGTTTCCCAGTCCTAAACGGAGTTGAATCCCATGCAGTTTGTGGTCCTACCAGCAAGAGTTGTTTTCTGCTAAGAAGAGTCACTATTGCGCTCCCATTGCCATACACAGTGCAAATAGCACTCGCGTCTGTTCCCAGCAAGTACAGTGTATTGGACTGAAGAGAAGCTACTGTTCTGGTCAGTTTCCTAAGCAGAGTTGAACTAGATATGCCCCGTGTGTGTAGGAAGCACAGTTTTTTTGTTCTGAGCTATCTCACTGTTCTGGCCCTATAGGAAACACAGGAGAGTAGAAGAGTGCTGTTTTCTCAAAAGCAGAGTGTGTTTCTTGCAAGGCCAGCTAGCGTTTGTTTCCCAGTCCTAAACGGAGTTGAATCCCATGCAGTTTGTGGTCCTACGAGCAAGAGTTGTTTTCTGCTAAGAAGAGTCAGTATTGCGCTCCCATTGCCATACACAGTGCAAATAGCACTCGCGTCTGTTCCCAGCAAGTACAGTGTATTGGACTGAAGAGAAGCTACTGTTCTGGTCAGTTTCCTAAGCAGAGTTGAACTAGATATGCCCCGTGTGTGTAGGAAGCACAGTTCTTTTGTTCTGAGCAAGCTCACTGTTCTGGCCCTATAGGAAACACAGGAGAGTAGAAGAGTGCTGTTTTCTCAAAAGCAGAGTGTGTTTCTTGCAAGGCGAGCTAGCGTTTGTTTCCCAGTCCTAAACGGAGTTGAATCCCATGCAGTTTCTGGTCCTACTAGCAAGAGTTGTTTTCTGCTAAGAAGAGTCACTATTGCGCTCCCATTGCCATACACAGTGCAAATAGCACTCGCGTCTGTTCCCAGCAAGTACAGTGTATTGGACTGAAGAGAAGCTACTGTTCTGGTCAGTTTCCTAAGCAGAGTTGAACTAGATATGCCCCGTGTGTGTAGGAAGCACAGTTCTTTGGTTCTGAGCAAGCTCACTGTTCTGGCCCTATAGGAAACACAGGAGAGTAGAAGAGTGCTGTTTTCTCAAAAGCAGAGTGTGTTTCTTGCAAGGCGAGCTAGCGTTTGTTTCCCAGTCCTAAACGGAGTTGAATCCCATGCAGTTTGTGGTCCTACGAGCAAGAGTTGTTTTCTGCTAAGAAGAGTCAGTATTGCGCTCCCATTGCCATACACAGTGCAAATAGCACTCGCGTCTGTTCCCAGCAAGTACAGTGTGTTGGACTGAAGAGAAGCTACTGTTCTGGTCAGTTTCCTAAGCAGAGTTGAACTAGATATGCCCCGTGTGTGTAGGAAGCACAGTTTTTTTGTTCTGAGCTATCTCACTGTTCTGGCCCTATAGGAAACACAGGAGAGTAGAAGAGTGCTGTTTTCTCAAAAGCAGAGTGTGTTTCTTGCAAGGCCAGCTAGCGTTTGTTTCCCAGTCCTAAACGGAGTTGAATCCCATGCAGTTTGTGGTCCTACGAGCAAGAGTTGTTTTCTGCTAAGAAGAGTCAGTATTGCGCTCCCATTGCCATACACAGTGCAAATAGCACTCGCGTCTGTTCCCAGCAAGTACAGTGTATTGGACTGAAGAGAAGCTACTGTTCTGGTCAGTTTCCTAAGCAGAGTTGAACTAGATATGCCCCGTGTGTGTAGGAAGCACAGTTCTTTTGTTCTGAGCAAGCTCACTGTTCTGGCCCTATAGGAAACACAGGAGAGTAGAAGAGTGCTGTTTTCTCAAAAGCAGAGTGTGTTTCTTGCAAGGCGAGCTAGCGTTTGTTTCCCAGTCCTAAACGGAGTTGAATCCCATGCAGTTTCTGGTCCTACTAGCAAGAGTTGTTTTCTGCTAAGAAGAGTCACTATTGCGCTCCCATTGCCATACACAGTGCAAATAGCACTCGCGTCTGTTCCCAGCAAGTACAGTGTATTGGACTGAAGAGAAGCTACTGTTCTGGTCAGTTTCCTAAGCAGAGTTGAACTAGATATGCCGCGTGTGTGTAGGAAGCACAGTTCTTTGGTTCTGAGCAAGCTCACTGTTCTGGCCCTATAGGAAACACAGGAGAGTAGAAGAGTGCTGTTTTCTCAAAAGCAGAGTGTGTTTCTTGCAAGGCGAGCTAGCGTTTGTTTCCCAGTTCTAAACGGAGTTGAATCCCATGCAGTTTCTGGTACTACGAGCAAGAGTTGTTTTCTGCTAGGAAGAGTCACTATTGCGCTCCCATTGCCATACACAGTGCAAATAGCACTCGCGTCTGTTCCCAGCAAGTACAGTGTATTGGACTGAAGAGAAGCTACTGTTCTTGTCAGTTTCCTAAGCAGAGTTGAACTAGATATGCCCCGTGTGTGTAGGAAGCACAGTTCTTTTGTTCTGAGCAAGCTCACTGTTCTGGCCCTATAGGAAACACAGGAGAGTAGAAGAGTGCTGTTTTCTCAAAAGCAGAGTGTGTTTCTTGCAAGGCGAGCTAGCGTTTTGTTTCCCAGTCCTAAACGGAGTTGAATCCCATGCAGTTTCTGATCCTACGAGCAAGAGTTGTTTTCTGCTAAGAAGAGTCACTATTGCACTCCCATTGCCATACACAGTGCAAATAGCACTCGCGTCTGTTCCCAGCAAGTACAGTGTATTGGACTGAAGAGAAGCTACTGTTCTGGTCAGTTTCCTAAGCAGAGTTGAACTAGATATGCCCCGTGTGTGTAGGAAGCACAGTTCTTTTGTTCTGAGCAAGCTCACTGTTCTGGCCCTATAGGAAACACAGGAGAGTAGAAGAGTGCTGTTTTCTCAAAAGCAGAGTGTGTTTCTTGCAAGGCGAGCTAGCGTTTGTTTCCCAGTCCTAAACGGAGTTGAATCCCATGCAGTTTGTGGTCCTACCAGCAAGAGTTGTTTTCTGCTAAGAAGAGTCACTATTGCGCTCCCATTGCCATACACAGTGCAAATAGCACTCGCGTCTGTTCCCAGCAAGTACAGTGTATTGGACTGAAGAGAAGCTACTGTTCTGGTCAGTTTCCTAAGCAGAGTTGAACTAGATATGCCCCGTGTGTGTAGGAAGCACAGTTTTTTTGTTCTGAGCTATCTCACTGTTCTGGCCCTATAGGAAACACAGGAGAGTAGAAGAGTGCTGTTTTCTCAAAAGCAGAGTGTGTTTCTTGCAAGGCCAGCTAGCGTTTGTTTCCCAGTCCTAAACGGAGTTGAATCCCATGCAGTTTGTGGTCCTACGAGCAAGAGTTGTTTTCTGCTAAGAAGAGTCAGTATTGCGCTCCCATTGCCATACACAGTGCAAATAGCACTCGCGTCTGTTCCCAGCAAGTACAGTGTATTGGACTGAAGAGAAGCTACTGTTCTGGTCAGTTTCCTAAGCAGAGTTGAACTAGATATGCCCCGTGTGTGTAGGAAGCACAGTTCTTTTGTTCTGAGCAAGCTCACTGTTCTGGCCCTATAGGAAACACAGGAGAGTAGAAGAGTGCTGTTTTCTCAAAAGCAGAGTGTGTTTCTTGCAAGGCGAGCTAGCGTTTGTTTCCCAGTCCTAAACGGAGTTGAATCCCATGCAGTTTCTGGTCCTACTAGCAAGAGTTGTTTTCTGCTAAGAAGAGTCACTATTGCGCTCCCATTGCCATACACAGTGCAAATAGCACTCGCGTCTGTTCCCAGCAAGTACAGTGTATTGGACTGAAGAGAAGCTACTGTTCTGGTCAGTTTCCTAAGCAGAGTTGAACTAGATATGCCCCGTGTGTGTAGGAAGCACAGTTCTTTGGTTCTGAGCAAGCTCACTGTTCTGGCCCTATAGGAAACACAGGAGAGTAGAAGAGTGCTGTTTTCTCAAAAGCAGAGTGTGTTTCTTGCAAGGCGAGCTAGCGTTTGTTTCCCAGTCCTAAACGGAGTTGAATCCCATGCAGTTTGTGGTCCTACGAGCAAGAGTTGTTTTCTGCTAAGAAGAGTCACTATTGCGCTCCCATTGCCATACACAGTGCAAATAGCACTCGCGTCTGTTCCCAGCAAGTACAGTGTGTTGGACTGAAGAGAAGCTACTGTTCTGGTCAGTTTCCTAAGCAGAGTTGAACTAGATATGCCCCGTGTGTGTAGGAAGCACAGTTTTTTTGTTCTGAGCTATCTCACTGTTCTGGCCCTATAGGAAACACAGGAGAGTAGAAGAGTGCTGTTTTCTCAAAAGCAGAGTGTGTTTCTTGCAAGGCCAGCTAGCGTTTGTTTCCCAGTCCTAAACGGAGTTGAATCCCATGCAGTTTGTGGTCCTACGAGCAAGAGTTGTTTTCTGCTAAGAAGAGTCAGTATTGCGCTCCCATTGCCATACACAGTGCAAATAGCACTCGCGTCTGTTCCCAGCAAGTACAGTGTATTGGACTGAAGAGAAGCTACTGTTCTGGTCAGTTTCCTAAGCAGAGTTGAACTAGATATGCCCCGTGTGTGTAGGAAGCACAGTTCTTTTGTTCTGAGCAAGCTCACTGTTCTGGCCCTATAGGAAACACAGGAGAGTAGAAGAGTGCTGTTTTCTCAAAAGCAGAGTGTGTTTCTTGCAAGGCGAGCTAGCGTTTGTTTCCCAGTCCTAAACGGAGTTGAATCCCATGCAGTTTCTGGTCCTACTAGCAAGAGTTGTTTTCTGCTAAGAAGAGTCACTATTGCGCTCCCATTGCCATACACAGTGCAAATAGCACTCGCGTCTGTTCCCAGCAAGTACAGTGTATTGGACTGAAGAGAAGCTACTGTTCTGGTCAGTTTCCTAAGCAGAGTTGAACTAGATATGCCGCGTGTGTGTAGGAAGCACAGTTCTTTGGTTCTGAGCAAGCTCACTGTTCTGGCCCTATAGGAAACACAGGAGAGTAGAAGAGTGCTGTTTTCTCAAAAGCAGAGTGTGTTTCTTGCAAGGCGAGCTAGCGTTTGTTTCCCAGTCCTAAACGGAGTTGAATCCCATGCAGATTCTGGTCCTACGAGCAAGAGTTGTTTTCTGCTAAGAAGAGTCACTATTGCGCTCCCATTGCCATACACAGTGCAAATAGCACTCGCGTCTGTTCCCAGCAAGTACAGTGTATTGGACTGAAGAGAAGCTACTGTTCTGGTCAGTTTCCTAAGCAGAGTTGAACTAGATATGCCCCGTGTGTGTAGGAAGCACAGTTCTTTGGTTCTGAGCAAGCTCACTGTTCTGGCCCTATAGGAAACACAGGAGAGTAGAAGAGTGCTGTTTTCTCAAAAGCAGAGTGTGTTTCTTGCAAGGCGAGCTAGCGTTTGTTTCCCAGTCCTAAACGGAGTAGAATCCCATGCAGTTTCTGGTCCTACGAGCAAGAGTTGTTTTCTGCTAAGAAGAGTCACTATTGCGCTCCCATTGCCATATACAGTGCAAATAGCACTCGCGTCTTTTCCCAGCAAGTACAGTGTATTGGAATGAAGAGAAGCTACTGTTCTGGTCAGTTTCCTAAGCAGAGTTGAACTAGATATGCCCCGTGTGTGTAGGAAGCACAGTTCTTTTGTTCTGAGCAAGCTCACTGTTCTGGCCCTATAGGAAACACAGGAGAGTAGAAGAGTGCTGTTTTCTTAAAAGCAGAGTGTGTTTCTTGCAAGGCGAGCTAGCGTTTGTTTCCCAGTCCTAAACGGAGTTGAATCCCATGCAGTTTGTGGTCCTACGAGCAAGAGTTGTTTTCTGCTAAGAAGAGTCACTATTGCGCTCCCATTGCCATACACAGTGCAAATAGCACTCGCGTCTGTTCCCAGCAAGTACAGTGTATTGGACTGAAGAGAAGCTACTGTTCTGGTCAGTTTCCTAAGCAGAGTTGAACTAGATATGCCCCGTGTGTGTAGGAAGCACAGTTCTTTTGTTCTGAGCAAGCTCACTGTTCTGGCCCTATAGGAAACACAGGAGAGTAGAAGAGTGCTGTTTTCTCAAAAGCAGAGTGTGTTTTTTGCAAGGCGAGCTAGCGTTTGTTTCCCAGTCCTAAACGGAGTTGAATCCCATGCAGATTCTGGTCCTACGAGCAAGAGTTGTTTTCTGCTAAGAAGAGTCACTATTGCGCTCCCATTGCCATACACAGTGCAAATAGCACTCGCGTCTGTTCCCAGCAAGTACAGTGTATTGGACTGAAGAGAAGCTACTGTTCTGGTCAGTTTCCTAAGCAGAGTTGAACTAGATATGCCCCGTGTGTGTAGGAAGCACAGTTCTTTGGTTCTGAGCAAGCTCACTGTTCTGGCCCTATAGGAAACACAGGAGAGTAGAAGAGTGCGGTTTTCTCAAAAGCAGAGTGTGTTTCTTGCAAGGCGAGCTAGCGTTTGTTTCCCAGTCCTAAACGGAGTTGAATCCCATGCAGTTTCTGGTCCTACGAGCAAGAGTTGTTTTCTGCTAAGAAGAGTCACTATTGCGCTCCCATTGCCATACACAGTGCAAATAGCACTCGCGTCTGTTCCCAGCAAGTACAGTGTATTGGACTGAAGAGAAGCTACTGTTCTGGTCAGTTTCCTAAGCAGAGTTGAACTAGATATGCCCCGTGTGTGTAGGAAGCACAGTTCTTTGGTTCTGAGCAAGCTCACTGTTCTGGCCCTATAGGAAACACAGGAGAGTAGAAGAGTGCTGTTTTCTCAAAAGCAGAGTGTGTTTCTTGCAAGGCGAGCTAGCGTTTGTTTCCCAGTCCTAAACGGAGTTGAATCCCATGCAGATTCTGGTCCTACGAGCAAGAGTTGTTTTCTGCTAAGAAGAGTCACTATTGCGCTCCCATTGCCATACACAGTGCAAATAGCACTCGCGTCTGTTCCCAGCAAGTACAGTGTATTGGACTGAAGAGAAGCTACTGTTCTGGTCAGTTTCCTAAGCAGAGTTGAACTAGATATGCCCCGTGTGTGTAGGAAGCACAGTTCTTTTGTTCTGAGCAAGCTCACTGTTCTGGCCCTATAGGAAACACAGGAGAGTAGAAGAGTGCTGTTTTCTCAAAAGCAGAGTGTGTTTCTTGCAAGGCGAGCTAGCGTTTGTTTCCCAGTCCTAAACGGAGTTGAATCCCATGCAGTTTCTGGTCCTACGAGCAAGAGTTGTTTTCTGCTAAGAAGAGTCACTATTGCGCTCCCATTGCCATACACAGTGCAAATAGCACTCGCGTCTGTTCCCAGCAAGTACAGTGTATTGGACTGAAGAGAAGCTACTGTTCTGGTCAGTTTCCTAAGCAGAGTTGAACTAGATATGCCCCGTGTGTGTAGGAAGCACAGTTCTTTTGTTCTGAGCAAGCTCACTGTTCTGGCCCTATAGGAAACACAGGAGAGTAGAAGAGTGCTGTTTTCTCAAAAGCAGAGTGTGTTTCTTGCAAGGCGAGCTAGCATTTGTTTCCCAGTCCTAAACGGAGTTGAATCCCATGCAGTTTCTGGTCCTTCGAGCAAGAGTTGTTTTCTGCTAAGAAGAGTCACTATTGCGCTCCCATTGCCATACACAGTGCAAATAGCACTCGCTTCTGTTCCCAGCAAGTACAGTGTATTGGACTGAAGAGAAGCTACTGTTCTGGTCAGTTTCCTAAGCAGAGTTGAACTAGATATGCCCCGTGTGTGTAGGAAGCACAGTTCTTTTGTTCTGAGCAAGCTCACTGTTCTGGCCCTATAGGAAACACAGGAGAGTAGAAGAGTGCTGTTTTCTCAAAAGGAGAGTGTGTTTCTTGCAAGGCGAGCTAGCGTTTGTTTCCCAGTCCTAAACGGAGTAGAAT
The DNA here is from genome assembly GCF_949786415.1 of Peromyscus eremicus. Taxonomy (NCBI): domain Eukaryota; kingdom Metazoa; phylum Chordata; class Mammalia; order Rodentia; family Cricetidae; genus Peromyscus; species Peromyscus eremicus. Next base: position 11,252 of record NW_026736558.1, read on the forward strand.
CCCATGCAGTTTGTGGTCCTACGAGCAAGAGTTGTTTTCTGCTAAGAAGAGTCAGTATTGCGCTCCCATTGCCATATACAGTGCAAATAGCACTCGCGTCTGTTCCCAGCAAGTACAGTGTATTGGACTGAAGAGAAGCTACTGTTCTGGTCAGTTTCCTAAGCAGAGTTGAACTAGATATGCCCCGTGTGTGTAGGAAGCACAGTTCTTTTGTTCTGAGCAACCTCACTGTTCTGGCCCTATAGGAAACACAGGAGAGTAGAAGAGTGCTGTTTTCTCAAAAGCAGAGTGTGTTTCTTGCAAGGTGAGCTAGCGTTTGTTTCCCAGTTCTAAACGGAGTTGAATCCCATGCAGTTTCTGGTACTACGAGCAAGAGTTGTTTTCTGCTAGGAAGAGTCACTATTGCGCTCCCATTGCCATACACAGTGCAAATAGCACTCGCGTCTGTTCCCAGCAAGTACAGTGTATTGGACTGAAGAGAAGCTACTGTTCTTGTCAGTTTCCTAAGCAGAGTTGAACTAGATATGCCCCGTGTGTAGGAAGCACAGTTCTTTTGTTCTGAGCAAGCTCACTGTTCTGGCCCTATAGGAAACACAGGAGAGTAGAAGAGTGCTGTTTTCTCAAAAGCAGAGTGTGTTTCTTGCAAGGCGAGCTAGCGTTTTGTTTCCCAGTCCTAAACGGAGTTGAATCCCATGCAGTTTCTGATCCTACGAGCAAGAGTTGTTTTCTGCTAAGAAGAGTCACTATTGCACTCCCATTGCCATACACAGTGCAAATAGCACCCGCGTCTGTTCCCAGCAAGTACAGTGTATTGGACTGAAAAGAAGCTACTGTTCTGGTCAGTTTCCTAAGCAGAGTTGAACTAGATATGCCCCGTGTGTGTAGGAAGCACAGTTCTTTTGTTCTGAGCAAGCTCACTGTTCTGGCCCTATAGGAAACACAGGAGAGTAGAAGAGTGCTGTTTTCTCAAAAGCAGAGTGTGTTTCTTGCAAGGCGAGCTAGCGTTTGTTTCCCAGTCCTAAACGGAGTTGAATCCCATGCAGTTTGTGGTCCTACCAGCAAGAGTTGTTTTCTGCTAAGAAGAGTCACTATTGCGCTCCCATTGCCATACACAGTGCAAATAGCACTCGCGTCTGTTCCCAGCAAGTACAGTGTATTGGACTGAAGAGAAGCTACTGTTCTGGTCAGTTTCCTAAGCAGAGTTGAACTAGATATGCCCCGTGTGTGTAGGAAGCACAGTTTTTTTGTTCTGAGCTATCTCACTGTTCTGGCCATATAGGAAACACAGGAGAGTAGAAGAGTGCTGTTTTCTCAAAAGCAGAGTGTGTTTCTTGCAAGGTGAGCTAGCGTTTGTTTCCCAGTTCTAAACGGAGTTGAATCCCATGCAGTTTCTGGTACTACGAGCAAGAGTTGTTTTCTGCTAGGAAGAGTCACTATTGCGCTCCCATTGCCATACACAGTGCAAATAGCACTCGCGTCTGTTCCCAGCAAGTACAGTGTATTGGACTGAAGAGAAGCTACTGTTCTTGTCAGTTTCCTAAGCAGAGTTGAACTAGATATGCCCCGTGTGTGTAGGAAGCACAGTTCTTTTGTTCTGAGCAAGCTCACTGTTCTGGCCCTATAGGAAACACAGGAGAGTAGAAGAGTGCTGTTTTCTCAAAAGCAGAGTGTGTTTCTTGCAAGGCGAGCTAGCGTTTTGTTTCCCAGTCCTAAACGGAGTTGAATCCCATGCAGTTTCTGATCCTACGAGCAAGAGTTGTTTTCTGCTAAGAAGAGTCACTATTGCACTCCCATTGCCATACACAGTGCAAATAGCACTCGCGTCTGTTCCCAGCAAGTACAGTGTATTGGACTGAAGAGAAGCTACTGTTCTGGTCAGTTTCCTAAGCAGAGTTGAACTAGATATGCCCCGTGTGTGTAGGAAGCACAGTTCTTTTGTTCTGAGCAAGCTCACTGTTCTGGCCCTATAGGAAACACAGGAGAGTAGAAGAGTGCTGTTTTCTCAAAAGCAGAGTGTGTTTCTTGCAAGGCGAGCTAGCGTTTGTTTCCCAGTCCTAAACTGAGTTGAATCCCATGCAGTTTGTGGTCCTACCAGCAAGAGTTGTTTTCTGCTAAGAAGAGTCACTATTGCGCTCCCATTGCCATACACAGTGCAAATAGCACTCGCGTCTGTTCCCAGCAAGTACAGTGTATTGGACTGAAGAGAAGCTACTGTTCTGGTCAGTTTCCTAAGCAGAGTTGAACTAGATATGCCCCGTGTGTGTAGGAAGCACAGTTTTTTTGTTCTGAGCTATCTCACTGTTCTGGCCCTATAGGAAACACAGGAGAGTAGAAGAGTGCTGTTTTCTCAAAAGCAGAGTGTGTTTCTTGCAAGGCCAGCTAGCGTTTGTTTCCCAGTCCTAAACGGAGTTGAATCCCATGCAGTTTGTGGTCCTACCAGCAAGAGTTGTTTTCTGCTAAGAAGAGTCAGTATTGCGCTCCCATTGCCATACACAGTGCAAATAGCACTCGCGTCTGTTCCCAGCAAGTACAGTGTATTGGACTGAAGAGAAGCTACTGTTCTGGTCAGTTTCCTAAGCAGAGTTGAACTAGATATGCCCCGTGTGTGTAGGAAGCACAGTTCTTTTGTTCTGAGCAAGCTCACTGTTCTGGCCCTATAGGAAACACAGGAGAGTAGAAGAGTGCTGTTTTCTCAAAAGCAGAGTGTGTTTCTTGCAAGGCGAGCTAGCGTTTGTTTCCCAGTCCTAAACGGAGTTGAATCCCATGCAGTTTCTGGTCCTACTAGCAAGGGTTGTTTTCTGCTAAGAAGAGTCACTATTGCGCTCCCATTGCCATACACAGTGCAAATAGCACTCGCGTCTGTTCCCAGCAAGTACAGTGTATTGGACTGAAGAGAAGCTACTGTTCTGGTCAGTTTCCTAAGCAGAGTTGAACTAGATATGCCCCGTGTGTGTAGGAAGCACAGTTCTTTGGTTCTGAGCAAGCTCACTGTTCTGGCCCTATAGGAAACACAGGAGAGTAGAAGAGTGCTGTTTTCTCAAAAGCAGAGTGTGTTTCTTGCAAGGCGAGCTAGCGTTTGTTTCCCAGTCCTAAACGGAGTTGAATCCCATGCAGTTTGTGGTCCTACGAGCAAGAGTTGTTTTCTGCTAAGAAGAGTCACTATTGCGCTCCCATTGCCATACACAGTGCAAATAGCACTGGCGTCTGTTCCCAGCAAGTACAGTGTATTGGACTGAAGAGAAGCTACTGTTCTGGTCAGTTTCCTAAGCAGAGTTGAACTAGATATGCCCCGTGTGTGTAGGAAGCACAGTTTTTTTGTTCTGAGCTATCTCACTGTTCTGGCCTTATAGGAAACACAGGAGAGTAGAAGAGTGCTGTTTTCTCAAAAGCAGAGTGTGTTTCTTGCAAGGCCAGCTAGCGTTTGTTTCCCAGTCCTAAACGGAGTTGAATCCCATGCAGTTTGTGGTCCTACGAGCAAGAGTTGTTTTCTGCTAAGAAGAGTCAGTATTGCGCTCCCATTGCTATACACAGTGCAAATAGCACTCGCGTCTGTTCCCAGCAAGTACAGTGTATTGGACTGAAGAGAAGCTACTGTTCTGGTCAGTTTCCTAAGCAGAGTTGAACTAGATATGCCCTGTGTGTGTAGGAAGCACAGTTCTTTTGTTCTGAGCAAGCTCACTGTTCTGGCCCTATAGGAAACACAGGAGAGTAGAAGAGTGCTGTTTTCTCAAAAGCAGAGTGTGTTTCTTGCAAGGCGAGCTAGCGTTTGTTTCCCAGTCCTAAACGGAGTTGAATCCCATGCAGTTTCTGGTCCTACGAGCAAGAGTTGTTTTCTGCTAAGAAGAGTCACTATTGCGCTCCCATTGCCATACACAGTGCAAATAGCACTCGCGTCTGTTCCCAGCAAGTACAGTGTATTGGACTGAAGAGAAGCTACTGTTCTGGTCAGTTTCCTAAGCAGAGTTGAACTAGATATGCCCCGTGTGTGTAGGAAGCACAGTTCTTTGGTTCTGAGCAAGCTCACTGTTCTGGCCCTATAGGAAACACAGGAGAGTAGAAGAGTGCTGTTTTCTCAAAAGCAGAGTGTGTTTCTTGCAAGGCGAGCTAGCGTTTGTTTCCCAGTCCTAAACGGAGTTGAATCCCATGCAGATTCTGGTCCTACGAGCAAGAGTTGTTTTCTGCTAAGAAGAGTCACTATTGCGCTCCCATTGCCATACACAGTGCAAATAGCACTCGCGTCTGTTCCCAGCAAGTACAGTGTATTGGACTGAAGAGAAGCTACTGTTCTGGTCAGTTTCCTAAGCAGAGTTGAACTAGATATGCCCCGTGTGTGTAGGAAGCACAGTTCTTTGGTTCTGAGCAAGCTCACTGTTCTGGCCCTATAGGAAACACAGGAGAGTAGAAGAGTGCTGTTTTCTCAAAAGCAGAGTGTGTTTCTTGCAAGGCGAGCTAGCGTTTGTTTCCCAGTCCTAAACGGAGTAGAATCCCATGCAGTTTCTGGTCCTACGAGCAAGAGTTGTTTTCTGCTAAGAAGAGTCACTATTGCGCTCCCATTGCCATATACAGTGCAAATAGCACTCGCGTCTGTTCCCAGCAAGTACAGTGTATTGGAATGAAGAGAAGCTACTGTTCTGGTCAGTTTCCTAAGCAGAGTTGAACTAGATATGCCGCGTGTGTGTAGGAAGCACAGTTCTTTGGTTCTGAGCAAGCTCACTGTTCTGGCCCTATAGGAAACACAGGAGAGTAGAAGAGTGCTGTTTTCTCAAAAGCAGAGTGTGTTTCTTGCAAGGCGAGCTAGCGTTTGTTTCCCAGTCCTAAACGGAGTTGAATCCCATGCAGATTCTGGTCCTACGAGCAAGAGTTGTTTTCTGCTAAGAAGAGTCACTATTGCGCTCCCATTGCCATACACAGTGCAAATAGCACTCGCGTCTGTTCCTAGCAAGTACAGTGTATTGGACTGAAGAGAAGCTACTGTTCTGGTCAGTTTCCTAAGCAGAGTTGAACTAGATATGCCCCGTGTGTGTAGGAAGCACAGTTCTTTGGTTCTGAGCAAGCTCACTGTTCTGGCCCTATAGGAAACACAGGAGAGTAGAAGAGTGCTGTTTTCTCAAAAGCAGAGTGTGTTTCTTGCAAGGCGAGCTAGCGTTTGTTTCCCAGTCCTAAACGGAGTTGAATCCCATGCAGTTTGTGGTCCTACCAGCAAGAGTTGTTTTCTGCTAAGAAGAGTCACTATTGCGCTCCCATTGCCATACACAGTGCAAATAGCACTCGCGTCTGTTCCCAGCAAGTACAGTGTATTGGACTGAAGAGAAGCTACTGTTCTGGTCAGTTTCCTAAGCAGAGTTGAACTAGATATGCCCCGTGTGTGTAGGAAGCACAGTTTTTTTGTTCTGAGCTATCTCACTGTTCTGGCCCTATAGGAAACACAGGAGAGTAGAAGAGTGCTGTTTTCTCAAAAGCAGAGTGTGTTTCTTGCAAGGTGAGCTAGCGTTTGTTTCCCAGTTCTAAACGGAGTTGAATCCCATGCAGTTTCTGGTACTACGAGCAAGAGTTGTTTTCTGCTAGGAAGAGTCACTATTGCGCTCCCATTGCCATACACAGTGCAAATAGCACTCGCGTCTGTTCCCAGCAAGTACAGTGTATTGGACTGAAGAGAAGCTACTGTTCTTGTCAGTTTCCTAAGCAGAGTTGAACTAGATATGCCCCGTGTGTGTAGGAAGCACAGTTCTTTTGTTCTGAGCAAGCTCACTGTTCTGGCCCTATAGGAAACACAGGAGAGTAGAAGAGTGCTGTTTTCTCAAAAGCAGAGTGTGTTTCTTGCAAGGCGAGCTAGCGTTTTGTTTCCCAGTCCTAAACGGAGTTGAATCCCATGCAGTTTGTGGTCCTACCAGCAAGAGTTGTTTTCTGCTAAGAAGAGTCAGTATTGCGCTCCCATTGCCATACACAGTGCAAATAGCACTCGCGTCTGTTCCCAGCAAGTACAGTGTATTGGACTGAAGAGAAGCTACTGTTCTGGTCAGTTTCCTAAGCAGAGTTGAACTAGATATGCCCCGTGTGTGTAGGAAGCACAGTTCTTTTGTTCTGAGCAAGCTCACTGTTCTGGCCCTATAGGAAACACAGGAGAGTAGAAGAGTGCTGTTTTCTCAAAAGCAGAGTGTGTTTCTTGCAAGGCGAGCTAGCGTTTGTTTCCCAGTCCTAAACGGAGTTGAATCCCATGCAGTTTCTGGTCCTACTAGCAAGGGTTGTTTTCTGCTAAGAAGAGTCACTATTGCGCTCCCATTGCCATACACAGTGCAAATAGCACTCGCGTCTGTTCCCAGCAAGTACAGTGTATTGGACTGAAGAGAAGCTACTGTTCTGGTCAGTTTCCTAAGCAGAGTTGAACTAGATATGCCCCGTGTGTGTAGGAAGCACAGTTCTTTGGTTCTGAGCAAGCTCACTGTTCTGGCCCTATAGGAAACACAGGAGAGTAGAAGAGTGCTGTTTTCTCAAAAGCAGAGTGTGTTTCTTGCAAGGCGAGCTAGCGTTTGTTTCCCAGTCCTAAACGGAGTTGAATCCCATGCAGTTTGTGGTCCTACGAGCAAGAGTTGTTTTCTGCTAAGAAGAGTCACTATTGCGCTCCCATTGCCATACACAGTGCAAATAGCACTGGCGTCTGTTCCCAGCAAGTACAGTGTATTGGACTGAAGAGAAGCTACTGTTCTGGTCAGTTTCCTAAGCAGAGTTGAACTAGATATGCCCCGTGTGTGTAGGAAGCACAGTTTTTTTGTTCTGAGCTATCTCACTGTTCTGGCCGTATAGGAAACACAGGAGAGTAGAAGAGTGCTGTTTTCTCAAAAGCAGAGTGTGTTTCTTGCAAGGCCAGCTAGCGTTTGTTTCCCAGTCCTAAACGGAGTTGAATCCCATGCAGTTTGTGGTCCTACGAGCAAGAGTTGTTTTCTGCTAAGAAGAGTCAGTATTGCGCTCCCATTGCTATACACAGTGCAAATAGCACTCGCGTCTGTTCCCAGCAAGTACAGTGTATTGGACTGAAGAGAAGCTACTGTTCTGGTCAGTTTCCTAAGCAGAGTTGAACTAGATATGCCCCGTGTGTGTAGGAAGCACAGTTCTTTTGTTCTGAGCAAGCTCACTGTTCTGGCCCTATAGGAAACACAGGAGAGTAGAAGAGTGCTGTTTTCTCAAAAGCAGAGTGTGTTTCTTGCAAGGCGAGCTAGCGTTTGTTTCCCAGTCCTAAACGGAGTTGAATCCCATGCAGTTTCTGGTCCTACGAGCAAGAGTTGTTTTCTGCTAAGAAGAGTCACTATTGCGCTCCCATTGCCATACACAGTGCAAATAGCACTCGCGTCTGTTCCCAGCAAGTACAGTGTATTGGACTGAAGAGAAGCTACTGTTCTGGTCAGTTTCCTAAGCAGAGTTGAACTAGATATGCCCCGTGTGTGTAGGAAGCACAGTTCTTTGGTTCTGAGCAAGCTCACTGTTCTGGCCCTATAGGAAACACAGGAGAGTAGAAGAGTGCTGTTTTCTCAAAAGCAGAGTGTGTTTCTTGCAAGGCGAGCTAGCGTTTGTTTCCCAGTCCTAAACGGAGTTGAATCCCATGCAGATTCTGGTCCTACGAGCAAGAGTTGTTTTCTGCTAAGAAGAGTCACTATTGCGCTCCCATTGCCATACACAGTGCAAATAGCACTCGCGTCTGTTCCCAGCAAGTACAGTGTATTGGACTGAAGAGAAGCTACTGTTCTGGTCAGTTTCCTAAGCAGAGTTGAACTAGATATGCCCCGTGTGTGTAGGAAGCACAGTTCTTTGGTTCTGAGCAAGCTCACTGTTCTGGCCCTATAGGAAACACAGGAGAGTAGAAGAGTGCTGTTTTCTCAAAAGCAGAGTGTGTTTCTTGCAAGGCGAGCTAGCGTTTGTTTCCCAGTCCTAAACGGAGTAGAATCCCATGCAGTTTCTGGTCCTACGAGCAAGAGTTGTTTTCTGCTAAGAAGAGTCACTATTGCGCTCCCATTGCCATATACAGTGCAAATAGCACTCGCGTCTGTTCCCAGCAAGTACAGTGTATTGGAATGAAGAGAAGCTACTGTTCTGGTCAGTTTCCTAAGCAGAGTTGAACTAGATATGCCGCGTGTGTGTAGGAAGCACAGTTCTTTGGTTCTGAGCAAGCTCACTGTTCTGGCCCTATAGGAAACACAGGAGAGTAGAAGAGTGCTGTTTTCTCAAAAGCAGAGTGTGTTTCTTGCAAGGCGAGCTAGCGTTTGTTTCCCAGTCCTAAACGGAGTTGAATCCCATGCAGATTCTGGTCCTACGAGCAAGAGTTGTTTTCTGCTAAGAAGAGTCACTATTGTGCTCCCATTGCCATACACAGTGCAAATAGCACTCGCGTCTGTTCCTAGCAAGTACAGTGTATTGGACTGAAGAGAAGCTACTGTTCTGGTCAGTTTCCTAAGCAGAGTTGAACTAGATATGCCCCGTGTGTGTAGGAAGCACAGTTCTTTGGTTCTGAGCAAGCTCACTGTTCTGGCCCTATAGGAAACACAGGAGAGTAGAAGAGTGCTGTTTTCTCAAAAGCAGAGTGTGTTTCTTGCAAGGCGAGCTAGCGTTTGTTTCCCAGTCCTAAACGGAGTAGAATCCCATGCAGTTTCTGGTCCTACGAGCAAGAGTTGTTTTCTGCTAAGAAGAGTCACTATTGCGCTCCCATTGCCATATACAGTGCAAGTAGCACTCGCGTCTTTTCCCAGCAAGTACAGTGTATTGGAATGAAGAGAAGCTACTGTTCTGGTCAGTTTCCTAAGCAGAGTTGAACTAGATATGCCCCGTGTGTGTAGGAAGCACAGTTCTTTTGTTCTGAGCAAGCTCACTGTTCTGGCCCTATAGGAAACACAGGAGAGTAGAAGAGTGCTGTTTTCTTAAAAGCAGAGTGTGTTTCTTGCAAGGCGAGCTAGCGTTTGTTTCCCAGTCCTAAACGGAGTTGAATCCCATGCAGTTTGTGGTCCTACGAGCAAGAGTTGTTTTCTGCTAAGAAGAGTCACTATTGCGCTCCCATTGCCATACACAGTGCAAATAGCACTCGCGTCTGTTCCCAGCAAGTACAGTGTATTGGACTGAAGAGAAGCTACTGTTCTGGTCAGTTTCCTAAGCAGAGTTGAACTAGATATGCCCCGTGTGTGTAGGAAGCACAGTTCTTTTGTTCTGAGCAAGCTCACTGTTCTGGCCCTATAGGAAACACAGGAGAGTAGAAGAGTGCTGTTTTCTCAAAAGCAGAGTGTGTTTTTTGCAAGGCGAGCTAGCGTTTGTTTCCCAGTCCTAAACGGAGTTGAATCCCATGCAGATTCTGGTCCTACGAGCAAGAGTTGTTTTCTGCTAAGAAGAGTCACTATTGCGCTCCCATTGCCATACACAGTGCAAATAGCACTCGCGTCTGTTCCCAGCAAGTACAGTGTATTGGACTGAAGAGAAGCTACTGTTCTGGTCAGTTTCCTAAGCAGAGTTGAACTAGATATGCCCCGTGTGTGTAGGAAGCACAGTTCTTTGGTTCTGAGCAAGCTCACTGTTCTGGCCCTATAGGAAACACAGGAGAGTAGAAGAGTGCTGTTTTCTCAAAAGCAGAGTGTGTTTCTTGCAAGGCCAGCTAGCGTTTGTTTCCCAGTCCTAAACGGAGTTGAATCCCATGCAGTTTCTGGTCCTACGAGCAAGAGTTGTTTTCTGCTAAGAAGAGTCACTATTGCGCTCCCATTGCCATACACAGTGCAAATAGCACTCGCGTCTGTTCCCAGCAAGTACAGTGTATTGGACTGAAGAGAAGCTACTGTTCTGGTCAGTTTCCTAAGCAGAGTTGAACTAGATATGCCCCGTGTGTGTAGGAAGCACAGTTCTTTGGTTCTGAGCAAGCTCACTGTTCTGGCCCTATAGGAAACACAGGAGAGTAGAAGAGTGCTGTTTTCTCAAAAGCAGAGTGTGTTTCTTGCAAGGCGAGCTAGCGTTTGTTTCCCAGTCCTAAACGGAGTTGAATCCCATGCAGATTCTGGTCCTACGAGCAAGAGTTGTTTTCTGCTAAGAAGAGTCACTATTGCGCTCCCATTGCCATACACAGTGCAAATAGCACTCGCGTCTGTTCCCAGCAAGTACAGTGTATTGGACTGAAGAGAAGCTACTGTTCTGGTCAGTTTCCTAAGCAGAGTTGAACTAGATATGCCCCGTGTGTGTAGGAAGCACAGTTCTTTTGTTCTGAGCAAGCTCACTGTTCTGGCCCTATAGGAAACACAGGAGAGTAGAAGAGTGCTGTTTTCTCAAAAGCAGAGTGTGTTTCTTGCAAGGCGAGCTAGCGTTTGTTTCCCAGTCCTAAACGGAGTTGAATCCCATGCAGTTTCTGGTCCTACGAGCAAGAGTTGTTTTCTGCTAAGAAGAGTCACTATTGCGCTCCCATTGCCATACACAGTGCAAATAGCACTCGCGTCTGTTCCCAGCAAGTACAGTGTATTGGACTGAAGAGAAGCTACTGTTCTGGTCAGTTTCCTAAGCAGAGTTGAACTAGATATGCCCCGTGTGTGTAGGAAGCACAGTTCTTTTGTTCTGAGCAAGCTCACTGTTCTGGCCCTATAGGAAACACAGGAGAGTAGAAGAGTGCTGTTTTCTCAAAAGCAGAGTGTGTTTCTTGCAAGGCGAGCTAGCGTTTGTTTCCCAGTCCTAAACGGAGTTGAATCCCATGCAGTTTCTGGTCCTACGAGCAAGAGTTGTTTTCTGCTAAGAAGAGTCACTATTGCGCTCCCATTGCCATACACAGTGCAAATAGCACTCGCGTCTGTTCCCAGCAAGTACAGTGTATTGGACTGAAGAGAAGCTACTGTTCTGGTCAGTTTCCTAAGCAGAGTTGAACTAGATATGCCCCGTGTGTGTAGGAAGCACAGTTCTTTTGTTCTGAGCAAGCTCACTGTTCTGGCCCTATAGGAAACACAGGAGAGTAGAAGAGTGCTGTTTTCTCAAAAGCAGAGTGTGTTTCTTGCAAGGCGAGCTAGCGTTTGTTTCCCAGTCCTAAACGGAGTAGAATCCCATGCAGTTTGTGGTCCTACGAGCAAGAGTTGTTTTCTGCTAAGAAGAGTCAGTATTGCGCTCCCATTGCCATATACAGTGCAAATAGCACTCGCGTCTGTTCCCAGCAAGTACAGTGTATTGGACTGAAGAGAAGCTACTGTTCTGGTCAGTTTCCTAAGCAGAGTTGAACTAGATATGCCCCGTGTGTGTAGGAAGCACAGTTCTTTTGTTCTGAGCAACCTCACTGTTCTGGCCCTATAGGAAACACAGGAGAGTAGAAGAGTGCTGTTTTCTCAAAAGCAGAGTGTGTTTCTTGCAAGGTGAGCTAGCGTTTGTTTCCCAGTTCTAAACGGAGTTGAATCCCATGCAGTTTCTGGTACTACGAGCAAGAGTTGTTTTCTGCTAGGAAGAGTCACTATTGCGCTCCCATTGCCATACACAGTGCAAATAGCACTCGCGTCTGTTCCCAGCAAGTACAGTGTATTGGACTGAAGAGAAGCTACTGTTCTTGTCAGTTTCCTAAGCAGAGTTGAACTAGATATGCCCCGTGTGTGTAGGAAGCACAGTTCTTTTGTTCTGAGCAAGCTCACTGTTCTGGCCCTATAGGAAACACAGGAGAGTAGAAGAGTGCTGTTTTCTCAAAAGCAGAGTGTGTTTCTTGCAAGGCGAGCTAGCGTTTTGTTTCCCAGTCCTAAACGGAGTTGAATCCCATGCAGTTTGTGGTCCTACGAGCAAGAGTTGTTTTCTGCTAAGAAGAGTCAGTATTGCGCTCCCATTGCCATATACAGTGCAAATAGCACTCGCGTCTGTTCCCAGCAAGTACAGTGTATTGGACTGAAGAGAAGCTACTGTTCTGGTCAGTTTCCTAAGCAGAGTTGAACTAGATATGCCCCGTGTGTGTAGGAAGCACAGTTCTTTTGTTCTGAGCAAGCTCACTGTTCTGGCCCTATAGGAAACACAGGAGAGTAGAAGAGTGCTGTTTTCTCAAAAGCAGAGTGTGTTTCTTGCAAGGCGAGCTAGCGTTTGTTTCCCAGTCCTAAACGGAGTTGAATCCCATGCAGTTTGTGGTCCTACCAGCAAGAGTTGTTTTCTGCTAAGAAGAGTCACTATTGCGCTCCCATTGCCATACACAGTGCAAATAGCACTCGCGTCTGTTCCCAGCAAGTACAGTGTATTGGACTGAAGAGAAGCTACTGTTCTGGTCAGTTTCCTAAGCAGAGTTGAACTAGATATGCCCCGTGTGTGTAGGAAGCACAGTTTTTTTGTTCTGAGCTATCTCACTGTTCTGGCCCTATAGGAAACACAGGAGAGTAGAAGAGTGCTGTTTTCTCAAAAGCAGAGTGTGTTTCTTGCAAGGTGAGCTAGCGTTTGTTTCCCAGTTCTAAACGGAGTTGAATCCCATGCAGTTTCTGGTACTACGAGCAAGAGTTGTTTTCTGCTAGGAAGAGTCACTATTGCGCTCCCATTGCCATACACAGTGCAAATAGCACTCGCGTCTGTTCCCAGCAAGTACAGTGTATTGGACTGAAGAGAAGCTACTGTTCTTGTCAGTTTCCTAAGCAGAGTTGAACTAGATATGCCCCGTGTGTGTAGGAAGCACAGTTCTTTTGTTCTGAGCAAGCTCACTGTTCTGGCCCTATAGGAAACACAGGAGAGTAGAAGAGTGCTGTTTTCTCAAAAGCAGAGTGTGTTTCTTGCAAGGCGAGCTAGCGTTTTGTTTCCCAGTCCTAAACGGAGTTGAATCCCATGCAGTTTCTGATCCTACGAGCAAGAGTTGTTTTCTGCTAAGAAGAGTCACTATTGCACTCCCATTGCCATACACAGTGCAAATAGCACTCGCGTCTGTTCCCAGCAAGTACAGTGTATTGGACTGAAGAGAAGCTACTGTTCTGGTCAGTTTCCTAAGCAGAGTTGAACTAGATATGCCCCGTGTGTGTAGGAAGCACAGTTCTTTTGTTCTGAGCAAGCTCACTGTTCTGGCCCTATAGGAAACACAGGAGAGTAGAAGAGTGCTGTTTTCTCAAAAGCAGAGTGTGTTTCTTGCAAGGCGAGCTAGCGTTTGTTTCCCAGTCCTAAACGGAGTTGAATCCCATGCAGTTTGTGGTCCTACGAGCAAGAGTTGTTTTCTGCTAAGAAGAGTCACTATTGCGCTCCCATTGCCATACACAGTGCAAATAGCACTCGCGTCTGTTCCCAGCAAGTACAGTGTATTGGACTGAAGAGAAGCTACTGTTCTGGTCAGTTTCCTAAGCAGAGTTGAACTAGATATGCCCCGTGTGTGTAGGAAGCACAGTTTTTTTGTTCTGAGCTATCTCACTGTTCTGGCCCTATAGGAAACACAGGAGAGTAGAAGAGTGCTGTTTTCTCAAAAGCAGAGTGTGTTTTTTGCAAGGCGAGCTAGCGTTTGTTTCCCAGTCCTAAACGGAGTTGAATCCCATGCAGATTCTGGTCCTACGAGCAAGAGTTGTTTTCTGCTAAGAAGAGTCACTATTGCGCTCCCATTGCCATACACAGTGCAAATAGCACTCGCGTCTGTTCCCAGCAAGTACAGTGTATTGGACTGAAGAGAAGCTACTGTTCTGGTCAGTTTCCTAAGCAGAGTTGAACTAGATATGCCCCGTGTGTGTAGGAAGCACAGTTCTTTGGTTCTGAGCAAGCTCACTGTTCTGGCCCTATAGGAAACACAGGAGAGTAGAAGAGTGCTGTTTTCTCAAAAGCAGAGTGTGTTTCTTGCAAGGCCAGCTAGCGTTTGTTTCCCAGTCCTAAACGGAGTTGAATCCCATGCAGTTTCTGGTCCTACGAGCAAGAGTTGTTTTCTGCTAAGAAGAGTCACTATTGCGCTCCCATTGCCATACACAGTGCAAATAGCACTCGCGTCTGTTCCCAGCAAGTACAGTGTATTGGACTGAAGAGAAGCTACTGTTCTGGTCAGTTTCCTAAGCAGAGTTGAACTAGATATGCCCCGTGTGTGTAGGAAGCACAGTTCTTTGGTTCTGAGCAAGCTCACTGTTCTGGCCCTATAGGAAACACAGGAGAGTAGAAGAGTGCTGTTTTCTCAAAAGCAGAGTGTGTTTCTTGCAAGGCGAGCTAGCGTTTGTTTCCCAGTCCTAAACGGAGTTGAATCCCATGCAGATTCTGGTCCTACGAGCAAGAGTTGTTTTCTGCTAAGAAGAGTCAGTATTGCGCTCCCATTGCCATACACAGTGCAAATAGCACTCGCGTCTGTTCCCAGCAAGTACAGTGTATTGGACTGAAGAGAAGCTACTGTTCTGGTCAGTTTCCTAAGCAGAGTTGAACTAGATATGCCCCGTGTGTGTAGGAAGCACAGTTCTTTTGTTCTGAGCAAGCTCACTGTTCTGGCCCTATAGGAAACACAGGAGAGTAGAAGAGTGCTGTTTTCTCAAAAGCAGAGTGTGTTTCTTGCAAGGCGAGCTAGCGTTTGTTTCCCAGTCCTAAACGGAGTTGAATCCCATGCAGTTTCTGGTCCTACGAGCAAGAGTTGTTTTCTGCTAAGAAGAGTCACTATTGCGCTCCCATTGCCATACACAGTGCAAATAGCACTCGCGTCTGTTCCCAGCAAGTACAGTGTATTGGACTGAAGAGAAGCTACTGTTCTGGTCAGTTTCCTAAGCAGAGTTGAACTAGATATGCCCCGTGTGTGTAGGAAGCACAGTTCTTTTGTTCTGAGCAAGCTCACTGTTCTGGCCCTATAGGAAACACAGGAGAGTAGAAGAGTGCTGTTTTCTCAAAAGCAGAGTGTGTTTTTTGCAAGGCGAGCTAGCGTTTGTTTCCCAGTCCTAAACGGAGTTGAATCCCATGCAGTTTGTGGTCCTACGAGCAAGAGTTGTTTTCTGCTAAGAAGAGTCACTATTTTGCTCCCATTGCCATACACAGTGCAAATAGCACTCGCGTCTGTTCCCAGCAAGTACAGTGTATTGGACTGAAGAGAAGCTACTGTTCTGGTCAGTTTCCTAAGCAGAGTTGAACTAGATATGCCCCGTGTGTGTAGGAAGCACAGTTCTTTGGTTCTGAGCAAGCTCACTGTTCTGGCCCTATAGGAAACACAGGAGAGTAGAAGAGTGCTGTTTTCTCAAAAGCAGAGTGTGTTTCTTGCAAGGCGAGCTAGCGTTTGTTTCCCAGTCCTAAACGGAGTTGAATCCCATGCAGTTTCTGGTCCTACGAGCAAGAGTTGTTTTCTGCTAAGAAGAGTCACTATTGCGCTCCCATTGCCATACACAGTGCAAATAGCACTCGCGTCTGTTCCCAGCAAGTACAGTGTATTGGACTGAAGAGAAGCTACTGTTCTGGTCAGTTTCCTAAGCAGAGTTGAACTAGATATGCCCCGTGTGTGTAGGAAGCACAGTTCTTTTGTTCTGAGCAAGCTCACTGTTCTGGCCCTATAGGAAACACAGGAGAGTAGAAGAGTGCTGTTTTCTCTAAAGCAGAGCGTGTTTCTTGCAAGGCGAGCTAGCGTTTGTTTCCCAGTCCTAAACGGAGTTGAATCCCATGCAGATTCTGGTCCTACGAGCAAGAGTTGTTTTCTGCTAAGAAGAGTCACTATTGCGCTCCCATTGCCATACACAGTGCAAATAGCACTCGCGTCTGTTCCCAGCAAGTACAGTGTATTGGACTGAAGAGAAGCTACTGTTCTGGTCAGTTTCCTAAGCAGAGTTGAACTAGATATGCCCCGTGTGTGTAGGAAGCACAGTTCTTTTGTTCTGAGCAAGCTCACTGTTCTGGCCCTATAGGAAACACAGGAGAGTAGAAGAGTGCTGTTTTCTCAAAAGCAGAGTGTGTTTCTTGCAAGGTGAGCTAGCGTTTGTTTCCCAGTTCTAAACGGAGTTGAATCCCATGCAGTTTCTGGTACTACGAGCAAGAGTTGTTTTCTGCTAGGAAGAGTCACTATTGCGCTCCCATTGCCATACACAGTGCAAATAGCACTCGCGTCTGTTCCCAGCAAGTACAGTGTATTGGACTGAAGAGAAGCTACTGTTCTGGTCAGTTTCCTAAGCAGAGTTGAACTAGATATGCCCCGTGTGTGTAGGAAGCACAGTTCTTTTGTTCTGAGCAAGCTCACTGTTCTGGCCCTATAGGAAACACAGGAGAGTAGAAGAGTGCTGTTTTCTCAAAAGCAGAGTGTGTTTCTTGCAAGGCGAGCTAGCGTTTTGTTTCCCAGTCCTAAACGGAGTTGAATCCCATGCAGTTTCTGATCCTACGAGCAAGAGTTGTTTTCTGCTAAGAAGAGTCACTATTGCACTCCCATTGCCATACACAGTGCAAATAGCACTCGCGTCTGTTCCCAGCAAGTACAGTGTATTGGACTGAAGAGAAGCTACTGTTCTGGTCAGTTTCCTAAGCAGAGTTGAACTAGATATGCCCCGTGTGTGTAGGAAGCACAGTTCTTTTGTTCTGAGCAAGCTCACTGTTCTGGCCCTATAGGAAACACAGGAGAGTAGAAGAGTGCTGTTTTCTCAAAAGCAGAGTGTGTTTCTTGCAAGGCGAGCTAGCGTTTGTTTCCCAGTCCTAAACGGAGTTGAATCCCATGCAGTTTGTGGTCCTACGAGCAAGAGTTGTTTTCTGCTAAGAAGAGTCACTATTGCGCTCCCATTGCCATACACAGTGCAAATAGCACTCGCGTCTGTTCCCAGCAAGTACAGTGTATTGGACTGAAGAGAAGCTACTGTTCTGGTCAGTTTCCTAAGCAGAGTTGAACTAGATATGCCCCGTGTGTGTAGGAAGCACAGTTTTTTTGTTCTGAGCTATCTCACTGTTCTGGCCCTATAGGAAACACAGGAGAGTAGAAGAGTGCTGTTTTCTCAAAAGCAGAGTGTGTTTTTTGCAAGGCGAGCTAGCGTTTGTTTCCCAGTCCTAAACGGAGTTGAATCCCATGCAGATTCTGGTCCTACGAGCAAGAGTTGTTTTCTGCTAAGAAGAGTCACTATTGCGCTCCCATTGCCATACACAGTGCAAATAGCACTCGCGTCTGTTCCCAGCAAGTACAGTGTATTGGACTGAAGAGAAGCTACTGTTCTGGTCAGTTTCCTAAGCAGAGTTGAACTAGATATGCCCCGTGTGTGTAGGAAGCACAGTTCTTTGGTTCTGAGCAAGCTCACTGTTCTGGCCCTATAGGAAACACAGGAGAGTAGAAGAGTGCTGTTTTCTCAAAAGCAGAGTGTGTTTCTTGCAAGGCCAGCTAGCGTTTGTTTCCCAGTCCTAAACGGAGTTGAATCCCATGCAGTTTGTGGTCCTACGAGCAAGAGTTGTTTTCTGCTAAGAAGAGTCACTATTGCGCTCCCATTGCCATACACAGTGCAAATAGCACTCGCGTCTGTTCCCAGCAAGTACAGTGTATTGGACTGAAGAGAAGCTACTGTTCTGGTCAGTTTCCTAAGCAGAGTTGAACTAGATATGCCCCGTGTGTGTAGGAAGCACAGTTCTTTGGTTCTGAGCAAGCTCACTGTTCTGGCCCTATAGGAAACACAGGAGAGTAGAAGAGTGCTGTTTTCTCAAAAGCAGAGTGTGTTTCTTGCAAGGCGAGCTAGCGTTTGTTTCCCAGTCCTAAACGGAGTTGAATCCCATGCAGATTCTGGTCCTACGAGCAAGAGTTGTTTTCTGCTAAGAAGAGTCAGTATTGCGCTCCCATTGCCATACACAGTGCAAATAGCACTCGCGTCTGTTCCCAGCAAGTACAGTGTATTGGACTGAAGAGAAGCTACTGTTCTGGTCAGTTTACTAAGCAGAGTTGAACTAGATATGCCCCGTGTGTGTAGGAAGCACAGTTCTTTTGTTCTGAGCAAGCTCACTGTTCTGGCCCTATAGGAAACACAGGAGAGTAGAAGAGTGCTGTTTTCTCAAAAGCAGAGTGTGTTTCTTGCAAGGCGAGCTAGCGTTTGTTTCCCAGTCCTAAACGGAGTTGAATCCCATGCAGTTTGTGGTCCTACGAGCAAGAGTTGTTTTCTGCTAAGAAGAGTCACTATTGCGCTCCCATTGCCATACACAGTGCAAATAGCACTCGCGTCTGTTCCCAGCAAGTACAGTGTATTGGACTGAAGAGAAGCTACTGTTCTGGTCAGTTTCCTAAGCAGAGTTGAACTAGATATGCCCCGTGTGTGTAGGAAGCACAGTTCTTTTGTTCTGAGCAAGCTCACTGTTCTGGCCCTATAGGAAACACAGGAGAGTAGAAGAGTGCTGTTTTCTCAAAAGCAGAGTGTGTTTCTTGCAAGGCGAGCTAGCGTTTGTTTCCCAGTCCTAAACGGAGTAGAATCCCATGCAGTTTGTGGTCCTACGAGCAAGAGTTGTTTTCTGCTAAGAAGAGTCAGTATTGCGCTCCCATTGCCATATACAGTGCAAATAGCACTCGCGTCTGTTCCCAGCAAGTACAGTGTATTGGACTGAAGAGAAGCTACTGTTCTGGTCAGTTTCCTAAGCAGAGTTGAACTAGATATGCCCCGTGTGTGTAGGAAGCACAGTTTTTTTGTTCTGAGCTATCTCACTGTTCTGGCCCTATAGGAAACACAGGAGAGTAGAAGAGTGCTGTTTTCTCAAAAGCAGAGTGTGTTTTTTGCAAGGCGAGCTAGCGTTTGTTTCCCAGTCCTAAACGGAGTTGAATCCCATGCAGATTCTGGTCCTACGAGCAAGAGTTGTTTTCTGCTAAGAAGAGTCACTATTGCGCTCCCATTGCCATACACAGTGCAAATAGCACTCGCGTCTGTTCCCAGCAAGTACAGTGTATTGGACTGAAGAGAAGCTACTGTTCTGGTCAGTTTCCTAAGCAGAGTTGAACTAGATATGCCCCGTGTGTGTAGGAAGCACAGTTCTTTGGTTCTGAGCAAGCTCACTGTTCTGGCCCTATAGGAAACACAGGAGAGTAGAAGAGTGCTGTTTTCTCAAAAGCAGAGTGTGTTTCTTGCAAGGCCAGCTAGCGTTTGTTTCCCAGTCCTAAACGGAGTTGAATCCCATGCAGTTTGTGGTCCTACGAGCAAGAGTTGTTTTCTGCTAAGAAGAGTCACTATTGCGCTCCCATTGCCATACACAGTGCAAATAGCACTCGCGTCTGTTCCCAGCAAGTACAGTGTATTGGACTGAAGAGAAGCTACTGTTCTGGTCAGTTTCCTAAGCAGAGTTGAACTAGATATGCCCCGTGTGTGTAGGAAGCACAGTTCTTTGGTTCTGAGCAAGCTCACTGTTCTGGCCCTATAGGAAACACAGGAGAGTAGAAGAGTGCTGTTTTCTCAAAAGCAGAGTGTGTTTCTTGCAAGGCGAGCTAGCGTTTGTTTCCCAGTCCTAAACGGAGTTGAATCCCATGCAGATTCTGGTCCTACGAGCAAGAGTTGTTTTCTGCTAAGAAGAGTCAGTATTGCGCTCCCATTGCCATACACAGTGCAAATAGCACTCGCGTCTGTTCCCAGCAAGTACAGTGTATTGGACTGAAGAGAAGCTACTGTTCTGGTCAGTTTCCTAAGCAGAGTTGAACTAGATATGCCCCGTGTGTGTAGGAAGCACAGTTCTTTTGTTCTGAGCAAGCTCACTGTTCTGGCCCTATAGGAAACACAGGAGAGTAGAAGAGTGCTGTTTTCTCAAAAGCAGAGTGTGTTTCTTGCAAGGCGAGCTAGCGTTTGTTTCCCAGTCCTAAACGGAGTTGAATCCCATGCAGTTTGTGGTCCTACGAGCAAGAGTTGTTTTCTGCTAAGAAGAGTCACTATTGCGCTCCCATTGCCATACACAGTGCAAATAGCACTCGCGTCTGTTCCCAGCAAGTACAGTGTATTGGACTGAAGAGAAGCTACTGTTCTGGTCAGTTTCCTAAGCAGAGTTGAACTAGATATGCCCCGTGTGTGTAGGAAGCACAGTTCTTTTGTTCTGAGCAAGCTCACTGTTCTGGCCCTATAGGAAACACAGGAGAGTAGAAGAGTGCTGTTTTCTCAAAAGCAGAGTGTGTTTCTTGCAAGGCGAGCTAGCGTTTGTTTCCCAGTCCTAAACGGAGTAGAATCCCATGCAGTTTGTGGTCCTACGAGCAAGAGTTGTTTTCTGCTAAGAAGAGTCAGTATTGCGCTCCCATTGCCATATACAGTGCAAATAGCACTCGCGTCTGTTCCCAGCAAGTACAGTGTATTGGACTGAAGAGAAGCTACTGTTCTGGTCAGTTTCCTAAGCAGAGTTGAACTAGATATGCCCCGTGTGTGTAGGAAGCACAGTTCTTTTGTTCTGAGCAACCTCACTGTTCTGGCCCTATAGGAAACACAGGAGAGTAGAAGAGTGCTGTTTTCTCAAAAGCAGAGTGTGTTTCTTGCAAGGTGAGCTAGCGTTTGTTTCCCAGTTCTAAACGGAGTTGAATCCCATGCAGTTTCTGGTACTACGAGCAAGAGTTGTTTTCTGCTAGGAAGAGTCACTATTGCGCTCCCATTGCCATACACAGTGCAAATAGCACTCGCGTCTGTTCCCAGCAAGTACAGTGTATTGGACTGAAGAGAAGCTACTGTTCTTGTCAGTTTCCTAAGCAGAGTTGAACTAGATATGCCCCGTGTGTGTAGGAAGCACAGTTCTTTTGTTCTGAGCAAGCTCACTGTTCTGGCCCTATAGGAAACACAGGAGAGTAGAAGAGTGCTGTTTTCTCAAAAGCAGAGTGTGTTTCTTGCAAGGCGAGCTAGCGTTTTGTTTCCCAGTCCTAAACGGAGTTGAATCCCATGCAGTTTCTGATCCTACGAGCAAGAGTTGTTTTCTGCTAAGAAGAGTCACTATTGCACTCCCATTGCCATACACAGTGAAAATAGCACTCGCGTCTGTTCCCAGCAAGTACAGTGTATTGGACTGAAGAGAAGCTACTGTTCTGGTCAGTTTCCTAAGCAGAGTTGAACTAGATATGCCCCGTGTGTGTAGGAAGCACAGTTCTTTTGTTCTGAGCAAGCTCACTGTTCTGGCCCTATAGGAAACACAGGAGAGTAGAAGAGTGCTGTTTTCTCAAAAGCAGAGTGTGTTTCTTGCAAGGCGAGCTAGCGTTTGTTTCCCAGTCCTAAACGGAGTTGAATCCCATGCAGTTTGTGGTCCTACCAGCAAGAGTTGTTTTCTGCTAAGAAGAGTCACTATTGCGCTCCCATTGCCATACACAGTGCAAATAGCACTCGCGTCTGTTCCCAGCAAGTACAGTGTATTGGACTGAAGAGAAGCTACTGTTCTGGTCAGTTTCCTAAGCAGAGTTGAACTAGATATGCCCCGTGTGTGTAGGAAGCACAGTTTTTTTGTTCTGAGCTATCTCACTGTTCTGGCCCTATAGGAAACACAGGAGAGTAGAAGAGTGCTGTTTTCTCAAAAGCAGAGTGTGTTTCTTGCAAGGTGAGCTAGCGTTTGTTTCCCAGTTCTAAACGGAGTTGAATCCCATGCAGTTTCTGGTACTACGAGCAAGAGTTGTTTTCTGCTAGGAAGAGTCACTATTGCGCTCCCATTGCCATACACAGTGCAAATAGCACTCGCGTCTGTTCCCAGCAAGTACAGTGTATTGGACTGAAGAGAAGCTACTGTTCTTGTCAGTTTCCTAAGCAGAGTTGAACTAGATATGCCCCGTGTGTGTAGGAAGCACAGTTCTTTTGTTCTGAGCAAGCTCACTGTTCTGGCCCTATAGGAAACACAGGAGAGTAGAAGAGTGCTGTTTTCTCAAAAGCAGAGTGTGTTTCTTGCAAGGCGAGCTAGCGTTTTGTTTCCCAGTCCTAAACGGAGTTGAATCCCAAGCAGTTTCTGATCCTACGAGCAAGAGTTGTTTTCTGCTAAGAAGAGTCACTATTGCACTCCCATTGCCATACACAGTGCAAATAGCACTCGCGTCTGTTCCCAGCAAGTACAGTGTATTGGACTGAAGAGAAGCTACTGTTCTGGTCAGTTTCCTAAGCAGAGTTGAACTAGATATGCCCCGTGTGTGTAGGAAGCACAGTTCTTTTGTTCTGAGCAAGCTCACTGTTCTGGCCCTATAGGAAACACAGGAGAGTAGAAGAGTGCTGTTTTCTCAAAAGCAGAGTGTGTTTCTTGCAAGGCGAGCTAGCGTTTGTTTCCCAGTCCTAAACGGAGTAGAATCCCATGCAGTTTGTGGTCCTACGAGCAAGAGTTGTTTTCTGCTAAGAAGAGTCAGTATTGCGCTCCCATTGCCATATACAGTGCAAATAGCACTCGCGTCTGTTCCCAGCAAGTACAGTGTATTGGACTGAAGAGAAGCTACTGTTCTGGTCAGTTTCCTAAGCAGAGTTGAACTAGATATGCCCCGTGTGTGTAGGAAGCACAGTTCTTTTGTTCTGAGCAACCTCACTGTTCTGGCCCTATAGGAAACACAGGAGAGTAGAAGAGTGCTGTTTTCTCAAAAGCAGAGTGTGTTTCTTGCAAGGTGAGCTAGCGTTTGTTTCCCAGTTCTAAACGGAGTTGAATCCCATGCAGTTTCTGGTACTACGAGCAAGAGTTGTTTTCTGCTAGGAAGAGTCACTATTGCGCTCCCATTGCCATACACAGTGCAAATAGCACTCGCGTCTGTTCCCAGCAAGTACAGTGTATTGGACTGAAGAGAAGCTACTGTTCTTGTCAGTTTCCTAAGCAGAGTTGAACTAGATATGCCCCGTGTGTGTAGGAAGCACAGTTCTTTTGTTCTGAGCAAGCTCACTGTTCTGGCCCTATAGGAAACACAGGAGAGTAGAAGAGTGCTGTTTTCTCAAAAGCAGAGTGTGTTTCTTGCAAGGCGAGCTAGCGTTTTGTTTCCCAGTCCTAAACGGAGTTGAATCCCATGCAGTTTCTGATCCTACGAGCAAGAGTTGTTTTCTGCTAAGAAGAGTCACTATTGCACTCCCATTGCCATACACAGTGAAAATAGCACTCGCGTCTGTTCCCAGCAAGTACAGTGTATTGGACTGAAGAGAAGCTACTGTTCTGGTCAGTTTCCTAAGCAGAGTTGAACTAGATATGCCCCGTGTGTGTAGGAAGCACAGTTCTTTTGTTCTGAGCAAGCTCACTGTTCTGGCCCTATAGGAAACACAGGAGAGTAGAAGAGTGCTGTTTTCTCAAAAGCAGAGTGTGTTTCTTGCAAGGCGAGCTAGCGTTTGTTTCCCAGTCCTAAACGGAGTTGAATCCCATGCAGTTTGTGGTCCTACCAGCAAGAGTTGTTTTCTGCTAAGAAGAGTCACTATTGCGCTCCCATTGCCATACACAGTGCAAATAGCACTCGCGTCTGTTCCCAGCAAGTACAGTGTATTGGACTGAAGAGAAGCTACTGTTCTGGTCAGTTTCCTAAGCAGAGTTGAACTAGATATGCCCCGTGTGTGTAGGAAGCACAGTTTTTTTGTTCTGAGCTATCTCACTGTTCTGGCCCTATAGGAAACACAGGAGAGTAGAAGAGTGCTGTTTTCTCAAAAGCAGAGTGTGTTTCTTGCAAGGTGAGCTAGCGTTTGTTTCCCAGTTCTAAACGGAGTTGAATCCCATGCAGTTTCTGGTACTACGAGCAAGAGTTGTTTTCTGCTAGGAAGAGTCACTATTGCGCTCCCATTGCCATACACAGTGCAAATAGCACTCGCGTCTGTTCCCAGCAAGTACAGTGTATTGGACTGAAGAGAAGCTACTGTTCTTGTCAGTTTCCTAAGCAGAGTTGAACTAGATATGCCCCGTGTGTGTAGGAAGCACAGTTCTTTTGTTCTGAGCAAGCTCACTGTTCTGGCCCTATAGGAAACACAGGAGAGTAGAAGAGTGCTGTTTTCTCAAAAGCAGAGTGTGTTTCTTGCAAGGCGAGCTAGCGTTTTGTTTCCCAGTCCTAAACGGAGTTGAATCCCATGCAGTTTCTGATCCTACGAGCAAGAGTTGTTTTCTGCTAAGAAGAGTCACTATTGCACTCCCATTGCCATACACAGTGCAAATAGCACTCGCGTCTGTTCCCAGCAAGTACAGTGTATTGGACTGAAGAGAAGCTACTGTTCTGGTCAGTTTCCTAAGCAGAGTTGAACTAGATATGCCCCGTGTGTGTAGGAAGCACAGTTCTTTTGTTCTGAGCAAGCTCACTGTTCTGGCCCTATAGGAAACACAGGAGAGTAGAAGAGTGCTGTTTTCTCAAAAGCAGAGTGTGTTTCTTGCAAGGCGAGCTAGCGTTTGTTTCCCAGTCCTAAACGGAGTTGAATCCCATGCAGTTTGTGGTCCTACGAGCAAGAGTTGTTTTCTGCTAAGAAGAGTCACTATTGCGCTCCCATTGCCATACACAGTGCAAATAGCACTCGCGTCTGTTCCCAGCAAGTACAGTGTATTGGACTGAAGAGAAGCTACTGTTCTGGTCAGTTTCCTAAGCAGAGTTGAACTAGATATGCCCCGTGTGTGTAGGAAGCACAGTTTTTTTGTTCTGAGCTATCTCACTGTTCTGGCCCTATAGGAAACACAGGAGAGTAGAAGAGTGCTGTTTTCTCAAAAGCAGAGTGTGTTTCTTGCAAGGCCAGCTAGCGTTTGTTTCCCAGTCCTAAACGGAGTTGAATCCCATGCAGTTTGTGGTCCTACCAGCAAGAGTTGTTTTCTGCTAAGAAGAGTCAGTATTGCGCTCCCATTGCCATACACAGTGCAAATAGCACTCGCGTCTGTTCCCAGCAAGTACAGTGTATTGGACTGAAGAGAAGCTACTGTTCTGGTCAGTTTCCTAAGCAGAGTTGAACTAGATATGCCCCGTGTGTGTAGGAAGCACAGTTCTTTTGTTCTGAGCAAGCTCACTGTTCTGGCCCTATAGGAAACACAGGAGAGTAGAAGAGTGCTGTTTTCTCAAAAGCAGAGTGTGTTTCTTGCAAGGCGAGCTAGCGTTTGTTTCCCAGTCCTAAACGGAGTTGAATCCCATGCAGTTTCTGGTCCTACTAGCAAGGGTTGTTTTCTGCTAAGAAGAGTCACTATTGCGCTCCCATTGCCATACACAGTGCAAATAGCACTCGCGTCTGTTCCCAGCAAGTACAGTGTATTGGACTGAAGAGAAGCTACTGTTCTGGTCAGTTTCCTAAGCAGAGTTGAACTAGATATGCCCCGTGTGTGTAGGAAGCACAGTTCTTTGGTTCTGAGCAAGCTCACTGTTCTGGCCCTATAGGAAACACAGGAGAGTAGAAGAGTGCTGTTTTCTCAAAAGCAGAGTGTGTTTCTTGCAAGGCGAGCTAGCGTTTGTTTCCCAGTCCTAAACGGAGTTGAATCCCATGCAGTTTGTGGTCCTACGAGCAAGAGTTGTTTTCTGCTAAGAAGAGTCACTATTGCGCTCCCATTGCCATACACAGTGCAAATAGCACTGGCGTCTGTTCCCAGCAAGTACAGTGTATTGGACTGAAGAGAAGCTACTGTTCTGGTCAGTTTCCTAAGCAGAGTTGAACTAGATATGCCCCGTGTGTGTAGGAAGCACAGTTTTTTTGTTCTGAGCTATCTCACTGTTCTGGCCCTATAGGAAACACAGGAGAGTAGAAGAGTGCTGTTTTCTCAAAAGCAGAGTGTGTTTCTTGCAAGGCCAGCTAGCGTTTGTTTCCCAGTCCTAAACGGAGTTGAATCCCATGCAGTTTGTGGTCCTACGAGCAAGAGTTGTTTTCTGCTAAGAAGAGTCAGTATTGCGCTCCCATTGCTATACACAGTGCAAATAGCACTTGCGTCTGTTCCCAGCAAGTACAGTGTATTGGACTGAAGAGAAGCTACTGTTCTGGTCAGTTTCCTAAGCAGAGTTGAACTAGATATGCCCCGTGTGTGTAGGAAGCACAGTTCTTTTGTTCTGAGCAAGCTCACTGTTCTGGCCCTATAGGAAACACAGGAGAGTAGAAGAGTGCTGTTTTCTCAAAAGCAGAGTGTGTTTCTTGCAAGGCGAGCTAGCGTTTGTTTCCCAGTCCTAAACGGAGTTGAATCCCATGCAGTTTCTGGTCCTACGAGCAAGAGTTGTTTTCTGCTAAGAAGAGTCAGTATTGCGCTCCCATTGCCATACACAGTGCAAATAGCACTCGCGTCTGTTCCCAGCAAGTACAGTGTATTGGACTGAAGAGAAGCTACTGTTCTGGTCAGTTTCCTAAGCAGAGTTGAACTAGATATGCCCCGTGTGTGTAGGAAGCACAGTTCTTTGGTTCTGAGCAAGCTCACTGTTCTGGCCCTATAGGAAACACAGGAGAGTAGAAGAGTGCTGTTTTCTCAAAAGCAGAGTGTGTTTCTTGCAAGGCGAGCTAGCGTTTGTTTCCCAGTCCTAAACGGAGTTGAATCCCATGCAGATTCTGGTCCTACGAGCAAGAGTTGTTTTCTGCTAAGAAGAGTCACTATTGCGCTCCCATTGCCATACACAGTGCAAATAGCACTCGCGTCTGTTCCCAGCAAGTACAGTGTATTGGACTGAAGAGAAGCTACTGTTCTGGTCAGTTTCCTAAGCAGAGTTGAACTAGATATGCCCCGTGTGTGTAGGAAGCACAGTTCTTTGGTTCTGAGCAAGCTCACTGTTCTGGCCCTATAGGAAACACAGGAGAGTAGAAGAGTGCTGTTTTCTCAAAAGCAGAGTGTGTTTCTTGCAAGGCGAGCTAGCGTTTGTTTCCCAGTCCTAAACGGAGTAGAATCCCATGCAGTTTCTGGTCCTACGAGCAAGAGTTGTTTTCTGCTAAGAAGAGTCACTATTGCTCTCCCATTGCCATATACAGTGCAAATAGCACTCGCGTCTGTTCCCAGCAAGTACAGTGTATTGGAATGAAGAGAAGCTACTGTTCTGGTCAGTTTCCTAAGCAGAGTTGAACTAGATATGCCCCGTGTGTGTAGGAAGCACAGTTCTTTTGTTCTGAGCAAGCTCACTGTTCTGGCCCTATAGGAAACACAGGAGAGTAGAAGAGTGCTGTTTTCTTAAAAGCAGAGTGTGTTTCTTGCAAGGCGAGCTAGCGTTTGTTTCCCAGTCCTAAACGGAGTTGAATCCCATGCAGTTTGTGGTCCTACGAGCAAGAGTTGTTTTCTGCTAAGAAGAGTCACTATTGCGCTCCCATTGCCATACACAGTGCAAATAGCACTCGCGTCTGTTCCCAGCAAGTACAGTGTATTGGACTGAAGAGAAGCTACTGTTCTGGTCAGTTTCCTAAGCAGAGTTGAACTAGATATGCCCCGTGTGTGTAGGAAGCACAGTTCTTTTGTTCTGAGCAAGCTCACTGTTCTGGCCCTATAGGAAACACAGGAGAGTAGAAGAGTGCTGTTTTCTCAAAAGCAGAGTGTGTTTTTTGCAAGGCGAGCTAGCATTTGTTTCCCAGTCCTAAACGGAGTTGAATCCCATGCAGTTTGTGGTCCTACGAGCAAGAGTTGTTTTCTGCTAAGAAGAGTCACTATTGCGCTCCCATTGCCATACACAGTGCAAATAGCACTCGCGTCTGTTCCCAGCAAGTACAGTGTATTGGACTGAAGAGAAGCTACTGTTCTGGTCAGTTTCCTAAGCAGAGTTGAACTAGATATGCCCCGTGTGTGTAGGAAGCACAGTTCTTTTGTTCTGAGCAAGCTCACTGTTCTGGCCCTATAGGAAACACAGGAGAGTAGAAGAGTGCTGTTTTCTCTAAAGCAGAGCGTGTTTCTTGCAAGGCGAGCTAGCGTTTGTTTCCCAGTCCTAAACGGAGTTGAATCCCATGCAGATTCTGGTCCTACGAGCAAGAGTTGTTTTCTGCTAAGAAGAGTCACTATTGCGCTCCCATTGCCATACACAGTGCAAATAGCACTCGCGTCTGTTCCCAGCAAGTACAGTGTATTGGACTGAAGAGAAGCTACTGTTCTTGTCAGTTTCCTAAGCAGAGTTGAACTAGATATGCCCCGTGTGTGTAGGAAGCACAGTTCTTTTGTTCTGAGCAAGCTCACTGTTCTGGCCCTATAGGAAACACAGGAGAGTAGAAGAGTGCTGTTTTCTCAAAAGCAGAGTGTGTTTCTTGCAAGGCGAGCTAGCGTTTGTTTCCCAGTCCTAAACGGAGTAGAATCCCATGCAGTTTGTGGTCCTACGAGCAAGAGTTGTTTTCTGCTAAGAAGAGTCAGTATTGCGCTCCCATTGCCATATACAGTGCAAATAGCACTCGCGTCTGTTCCCAGCAAGTACAGTGTATTGGACTGAAGAGAAGCTACTGTTCTGGTCAGTTTCCTAAGCAGAGTTGAACTAGATATGCCCCGTGTGTGTAGGAAGCACAGTTCTTTTGTTCTGAGCAAGCTCACTGTTCTGGCCCTATAGGAAACACAGGAGAGTAGAAGAGTGCTGTTTTCTCAAAAGCAGAGTGTGTTTCTTGCAAGGTGAGCTAGCGTTTGTTTCCCAGTTCTAAACGGAGTTGAATCCCATGCAGTTTCTGGTACTACGAGCAAGAGTTGTTTTCTGCTAGGAAGAGTCACTATTGTGCTCCCATTGCCATACACAGTGCAAATAGCACTCGCGTCTGTTCCCAGCAAGTACAGTGTATTGGACTGAAGAGAAGCTACTGTTCTGGTCAGTTTCCTAAGCAGAGTTGAACTAGATATGCCCCGTGTGTGTAGGAAGCACAGTTCTTTTGTTCTGAGCAAGCTCACTGTTCTGGCCCTATAGGAAACACAGGAGAGTAGAAGAGTGCTGTTTTCTCAAAAGCAGAGTGTGTTTCTTGCAAGGCGAGCTAGCGTTTTGTTTCCCAGTCCTAAACGGAGTTGAATCCCATGCAGTTTCTGATCCTACCAGCAAGAGTTGTTTTCTGCTAAGAAGAGTCACTATTGCACTCCCATTGCCATACACAGTGCAAATAGCACTCGCGTCTGTTCCCAGCAAGTACAGTGTATTGGACTGAAGAGAAGCTACTGTTCTGGTCAGTTTCCTAAGCAGAGTTGAACTAGATATGCCCCGTGTGTGTAGGAAGCACAGTTCTTTTGTTCTGAGCAAGCTCACTGTTCTGGCCCTATAGGAAACACAGGAGAGTAGAAGAGTGCTGTTTTCTCAAAAGCAGAGTGTGTTTCTTGCAAGGCGAGCTAGCGTTTGTTTCCCAGTCCTAAACGGAGTTGAATCCCATGCAGTTTGTGGTCCTACCAGCAAGAGTTGTTTTCTGCTAAGAAGAGTCACTATTGCGCTCCCATTGCCATACACAGTGCAAATAGCACTCGCGTCTGTTCCCAGCAAGTACAGTGTATTGGACTGAAGAGAAGCTACTGTTCTGGTCAGTTTCCTAAGCAGAGTTGAACTAGATATGCCCCGTGTGTGTAGGAAGCACAGTTTTTTTGTTCTGAGCTATCTCACTGTTCTGGCCCTATAGGAAACACAGGAGAGTAGAAGAGTGCTGTTTTCTCAAAAGCAGAGTGTGTTTCTTGCAAGGCGAGCTAGCGTTTGTTTCCCAGTCCTAAACGGAGTTGAATCCCATGCAGTTTGTGGTCCTACGAGCAAGAGTTGTTTTCTGCTAAGAAGAGTCAGTATTGCGCTCCCATTGCCATACACAGTGCAAATAGCACTCGCGTCTGTTCCCAGCAAGTACAGTGTATTGGACTGAAGAGAAGCTACTGTTCTGGTCAGTTTCCTAAGCAGAGTTGAACTAGATATGCCCCGTGTGTGTAGGAAGCACAGTTCTTTTGTTCTGAGCAAGCTCACTGTTCTGGCCCTATAGGAAACACAGGAGAGTAGAAGAGTGCTGTTTTCTCAAAAGCAGAGTGTGTTTCTTGCAAGGCGAGCTAGCGTTTGTTTCCCAGTCCTAAACGGAGTTGAATCCCATGCAGTTTCTGGTCCTACTAGCAAGAGTTGTTTTCTGCTAAGAAGAGTCACTATTGCGCTCCCATTGCCATACACAGTGCAAATAGCACTCGCGTCTGTTCCCAGCAAGTACAGTGTATTGGACTGAAGAGAAGCTACTGTTCTGGTCAGTTTCCTAAGCAGAGTTGAACTAGATATGCCCCGTGTGTGTAGGAAGCACAGTTCTTTGGTTCTGAGCAAGCTCACTGTTCTGGCCCTATAGGAAATACAGGAGAGTAGAAGAGTGCTGTTTTCTCAAAAGCAGAGTGTGTTTCTTGCAAGGCGAGCTAGCGTTTGTTTCCCAGTCCTAAACGGAGTTGAATCCCATGCAGATTCTGGTCCTACGAGCAAGAGTTGTTTTCTGCTAAGAAGAGTCACTATTGCGCTCCCATTGCCATACACAGTGCAAATAGCACTCGCGTCTGTTCCCAGCAAGTACAGTGTATTGAACTGAAGAGAAGCTACTGTTCTGGTCAGTTTCCTAAGCAGAGTTGAACTAGATATGCCCCGTGTGTGTAGGAAGCACAGTTCTTTTGTTCTGAGCAAGCTCACTGTTCTGGCCCTATAGGAAACACAGGAGAGTAGAAGAGTGCTGTTTTCTCAAAAGCAGAGTGTGTTTCTTGCAAGGCGAGCTAGCGTTTGTTTCCCAGTCCTAAACGGAGTTGAATCCCATGCAGTTTCTGGTCCTACGAGCAAGAGTTGTTTTCTGCTAAGAAGAGTCACTATTGCGCTCCCATTGCCATACACAGTGCAAATAGCACTCGCGTCTGTTCCCAGCAAGTACAGTGTATTGGACTGAAGAGAAGCTACTGTTCTGGTCAGTTTCCTAAGCAGAGTTGAACTAGATATGCCCCGTGTGTGTAGGAAGCACAGTTCTTTTGTTCTGAGCAAGCTCACTGTTCTGGCCCTATAGGAAACACAGGAGAGTAGAAGAGTGCTGTTTTCTCAAAAGCAGAGTGTGTTTCTTGCAAGGCGAGCTAGGGTTTGTTTCCCAGTCCTAAACGGAGTTGAATCCCATGCAGTTTCTGGTCCTACGAGCAAGAGTTGTTTTCTGCTAAGAAGAGTCACTATTGCGCTCCCATTGCCATACACAGTGCAAATAGCACTCGCGTCTGTTCCCAGCAAGTACAGTGTGTTGGACTGAAGAGAAGCTACTGTTCTGGTCAGTTTCCTAAGCAGAGTTGAACTAGATATGCCCCGTGTGTGTAGGAAGCACAGTTCTTTTGTTCTGAGCAAGCTCACTGTTCTGGCCCTATAGGAAACACAGGAGAGTAGAAGAGTGCTGTTTTCTCAAAAGCAGAGTGTGTTTCTTGCAAGGCGAGCTAGCGTTTGTTTCCCAGTCCTAAACGGAGTTGAATCCCATGCAGTTTCTGGTCCTACTAGCAAGAGTTGTTTTCTGCTAAGAAGAGTCACTATTGCGCTCCCATTGCCATACACAGTGCAAATAGCACTCGCGTCTGTTCCCAGCAAGTACAGTGTATTGGACTGAAGAGAAGCTACTGTTCTGGTCAGTTTCCTAAGCAGAGTTGAACTAGATATGCCCCGTGTGTGTAGGAAGCACAGTTCTTTTGTTCTGAGCAAGCTCACTGTTCTGGCCCTATAGGAAACACAGGAGAGTAGAAGAGTGCTGTTTTCTCAAAAGCAGAGTGTGTTTCTTGCAAGGCGAGCTAGCGTTTGTTTCCCAGTCCTAAACGGAGTAGAATCCCATGCAGTTTGTGGTCCTACGAGCAAGAGTTGTTTTCTGCTAAGAAGAGTCACTATTGTGCTCCCATTGCCATACACAGTGCAAATAGCACTCGCGTCTGTTCCCAGCAAGTACAGTGTATTGGAATGAAGAGAAGCTACTGTTCTGGTCAGTTTCCTAAGCAGAGTTGAACTAGATTTGCCCCGTGTGTGTAGGAAGCACAGTTCTTTTGTTCTGAGCAAGCTCACTGTTCTGGCCCTATAGGAAACACAGGAGAGTAGAAGAGTTCTGTTTTCTTAAAAGCAGAGTGTGTTTCTTGCAAGACGAGCTAGCGTTTGTTTCCCAGTCCTAAACGGAGTTGAATCCCATGCAGTTTGTGGTCCTACGAGCAAGAGTTGTTTTCTGCTAAGAAGAGTCACTATTGCGCTCCCATTGCCATACACAGTGCAAATAGCACTCGCGTCTGTTCCCAGCAAGTACAGTGTATTGGACTGAAGAGAAGCTACTGTTCTGGTCAGTTTCCTAAGCAGAGTTGAACTAGATATGCCCCGTGTGTGTAGGAAGCACAGTTCTTTTGTTCTGAGCAAGCTCACTGTTCTGGCCCTATAGGAAACACAGGAGAGTAGAAGAGTGCTGTTTTCTCAAAAGCAGAGTGTGTTTTTTGCAAGGCGAGCTAGCGTTTGTTTCCCAGTCCTAAACGGAGTTGAATCCCATGCAGATTCTGGTCCTACGAGCAAGAGTTGTTTTCTGCTAAGAAGAGTCACTATTGCGCTCCCATTGCCATACACAGTGCAAATAGCACTCGCGTCTGTTCCCAGCAAGTACAGTGTATTGGACTGAAGAGAAGCTACTGTTCTGGTCAGTTTCCTAAGCAGAGTTGAACTAGATATGCCCCGTGTGTGTAGGAAGCACAGTTCTTTGGTTCTGAGCAAGCTCACTGTTCTGGCCCTATAGGAAACACAGGAGAGTAGAAGAGTGCGGTTTTCTCAAAAGCAGAGTGTGTTTCTTGCAAGGCGAGCTAGCGTTTGTTTCCCAGTCCTAAACGGAGTTGAATCCCATGCAGTTTCTGGTCCTACGAGCAAGAGTTGTTTTCTGCTAAGAAGAGTCACTATTGCGCTCCCATTGCCATACACAGTGCAAATAGCACTCGCGTCTGTTCCCAGCAAGTACAGTGTATTGGACTGAAGAGAAGCTACTGTTCTGGTCAGTTTCCTAAGCAGAGTTGAACTAGATATGCCCCGTGTGTGTAGGAAGCACAGTTCTTTGGTTCTGAGCAAGCTCACTGTTCTGGCCCTATAGGAAACACAGGAGAGTAGAAGAGTGCTGTTTTCTCAAAAGCAGAGTGTGTTTCTTGCAAGGCGAGCTAGCGTTTGTTTCCCAGTCCTAAACGGAGTTGAATCCCATGCAGATTCTGGTCCTACGAGCAAGAGTTGTTTTCTGCTAAGAAGAGTCACTATTGCGCTCCCATTGCCATACACAGTGCAAATAGCACTCGCGTCTGTTCCCAGCAAGTACAGTGTATTGGACTGAAGAGAAGCTACTGTTCCTGTCAGTTTCCTAAGCAGAGTTGAACTAGATATGCCCCGTGTGTGTAGGAAGCACAGTTCTTTTGTTCTGAGCAAGCTCACTGTTCTGGCCCTATAGGAAACACAGGAGAGTAGAAGAGTGCTGTTTTCTCACAAGCAGAGTGTGTTTTTTGCAAGGCGAGCTAGCGTTTGTTTCCCAGTCCTAAACGGAGTTGAATCCCATGCAGATTCTGGTCCTACGAGCAAGAGTTGTTTTCTGCTAAGAAGAGTCACTATTGCGCTCCCATTGCCATACACAGTGCAAATAGCACTCGCGTCTGTTCCCAGCAAGTACAGTGTATTGGACTGAAGAGAAGCTACTGTTCTGGTCAGTTTCCTAAGCAGAGTTGAACTAGATATGCCCCGTGTGTGTAGGAAGCACAGTTTTTTTGTTCTGAGCAAGCTCACTGTTCTGGCCCTATAGGAAACACAGGAGAGTAGAAGAGTGCTGTTTTCTCAAAAGCAGAGTGTGTTTCTTGCAAGGCGAGCTAACGTTTGTTTCCCAGTCCTAAACAGAGTTGAATCCCATGCAGTTTCTGGTCCTACGAGCAAGAGTTGTTTTCTGCTAAGAAGAGTCACTATTGCGCTCCCATTGCCATACACAGTGCAAATAGCACTCGCATCTGTTCCCAGCAAGTACAGTGTATTGGACTGAAGAGAAGCTACTGTTCTGGTCAGTTTCCTAAGCAGAGTTGAACTAGATATGCCCCGTGTGTGTAGGAAGCACAGTTCTTTTGTTCTGAGCAAGCTCACTGTTCTGGCCCTATAGGAAACACAGGAGAGTAGAAGAGTGCTGTTTTCTCAAAAGCAGAGTGTGTTTCTTGCAAGGCGAGCTAGCGTTTGTTTCCCAGTCCTAAACGGAGTAGAATCCCATGCAGTTTCTGGTCCTACGAGCAAGAGTTGTTTTCTGCTAAGAAGAGTCACTATTGCGCTCCCATTGCCATACACAGTGCAAATAGCACTCGCGTCTGTTCCCAGCAAGTACAGTGTATTGGACTGAAGAGAAGCTACTGTTCTGGTCAGTTTCCTAAGCAGAGTTGAACTAGATATGCCCCGTGTGTGTAGGAAGCACAGTTCTTTTGTTCTGAGCAAGCTCACTGTTCTGGCCCTATAGGAAACACAGGAGAGTAGAAGAGTGCTGTTTTCTCAAAAGCAGAGTGTGTTTCTTGCAAGGCGAGCTAGCGTTTGTTTCCCAGTCCTAAACGGAGTTGAATCCCATGCAGATTCTGGTCCTACTAGCAAGAGTTGTTTTCTGCTAAGAAGAGTCACTATTGCGCTCCCATTGCCATACACAGTGCAAATAGCACTCGCGTCTGTTCCCAGCAAGTACAGTGTATTGGACTGAAGAGAAGCTACTGTTCTGGTCAGTTTCCTAAGCAGAGTTGAACTAGATATGCCCCGTGTGTGTAGGAAGCACAGTTCTTTTGTTCTGAGCAAGCTCACTGTTCTGGCCCTATAGGAAACACAGGAGAGTAGAAGAGTGCTGTTTTCTCAAAAGCAGAGTGTGTTTCTTGCAAGGCGAGCTAGCGTTTGTTTCCCAGTCCTAAACGGAGTAGAATCCCATGCAGTTTCTGGTCCTACGAGCAAGAGTTGTTTTCTGCTAAGAAGAGTCACTATTGCGCTCCCATTGCCATACACAGTGCAAATAGCACTCGCGTCTGTTCCCAGCAAGTACAGTGTATTGGACTGAAGAGAAGCTACTGTTCTGGTCAGTTTCCTAAGCAGAGTTGAACTAGATATGCCCCGTGTGTGTAGGAAGCACAGTTCTTTTGTTCTGAGCAAGCTCACTGTTCTGGCCCTATAGGAAACACAGGAGAGTAGAAGAGTGCTGTTTTCTCAAAAGCAGAGTGTGTTTCTTGAAAGGCGAGCTAGCGTTTGTTTCCCAGTCATAAACGGAGTTGAATCCCATGCAGTTTCTGGTCCTACGAGCAAGAGTTGTTTTCTGCTAAGAAGAGTCACTATTGCGCTCCCATTGCCATACACAGTGCAAATAGCACTCGCGTCTGTTTCCAGCAAGTACAGTGTATTGGACTGAAGAGAAGCTACTGTTCTGGTCAGTTTCCTAAGCAGAGTTGAACTAGATATGCCCCGTGTGTGTAGGAAGCACAGTTCTTTTGTTCTGAGCAAGCTCACTGTTCTGGCCCTATAGGAAACACAGGAGAGTAGAAGAGTGCTGTTTTCTCAAAAGCAGAGTGTGTTTCTTGCAAGGCGAGCTAGCGTTTGTTTCCCAGTCCTAAACGGAGTTGAATCCCATGCAGATTCTGGTCCTACGAGCAAGAGTTGTTTTCTGCTAAGAAGAGTCACTATTGCGCTCCCATTGCCATACACAGTGCAAATAGCACTCGCGTCTGTTCCCAGCAAGTACAGTGTATTGGACTGAAGAGAAGCTACTGTTCCTGTCAGTTTCCTAAGCAGAGTTGAACTAGATATGCCCCGTGTGTGTAGGAAGCACAGTTCTTTTGTTCTGAGCAAGCTCACTGTTCTGGCCCTATAGGAAACACAGGAGAGTAGAAGAGTGCTGTTTTCTCAAAAGCAGAGTGTGTTTCTTGCAAGGCGAGCTAGCGTTTGTTTCCCAGTCCTAAACGGAGTAGAATCCCATGCAGTTTCTGGTCCTACGAGCAAGAGTTGTTTTCTGCTAAGAAGAGTCACTATTGCGCTCCCATTGCCATACACAGTGCAAATAGCACTCGCGTCTGTTCCCAGCAAGTACAGTGTATTGGACTGAAGAGAAGCTACTGTTCTGGTCAGTTTCCTAAGCAGAGTTGAACTAGATATGCCCCGTGTGTGTAGGAAGCACAGTTTTTTTGTTCTGAGCAAGCTCACTGTTCTGGCCCTATAGGAAACACAGGAGAGTAGAAGAGTGCTGTTTTCTCAAAAGCAGAGTGTGTTTCTTGCAAGGCGAGCTAGCGTTTGTTTCCCAGTCCTAAACAGAGTTGAATCCCATGCAGTTTCTGGTCCTACGAGCAAGAGTTGTTTTCTGCTAAGAAGAGTCACTATTGCGCTCCCATTGCCATACACAGTGCAAATAGCACTCGCGTCTGTTCCCAGCAAGTACAGTGTATTGGACTGAAGAGAAGCTACTGTTCTGGTCAGTTTCCTAAGCAGAGTTGAACTAGATATGCCCCGTGTGTGTAGGAAGCACAGTTCTTTTGTTCTGAGCAAGCTCACTGTTCTGGCCCTATAGGAAACACAGGAGAGTAGAAGAGTGCTGTTTTCTCAAAAGCAGAGTGTGTTTCTTGCAAGGCGAGCTAGCGTTTGTTTCCCAGTCCTAAACGGAGTTGAATCCCATGCAGTTTGTGGTCCTACGAGCAAGAGTTGTTTTCTGCTAAGAAGAGTCACTATTGCGCTCCCATTGCCATACACAGTGCAAATAGCACTCGCGTCTGTTCCCAGCAAGTACAGTGTATTGGACTGAAGAGAAGCTACTGTTCTGGTCAGTTTCCTAAGCAGAGTTGAACTAGATATGCCCCGTGTGTGTAGGAAGCACAGTTCTTTTGTTCTGAGCAAGCTCACTGTTCTGGCCCTATAGGAAACACAGGAGAGTAGAAGAGTGCTGTTTTCTCAAAAGCAGAGTGTGTTTTTTGCAAGGCGAGCTAGCGTTTGTTTCCCAGTCCTAAACGGAGTTGAATCCCATGCAGATTCTGGTCCTACGAGCAAGAGTTGTTTTCTGCTAAGAAGAGTCACTATTGCGCTCCCATTGCCATACACAGTGCAAATAGCACTCGCGTCTGTTCCCAGCAAGTACAGTGTATTGGACTGAAGAGAAGCTACTGTTCTGGTCAGTTTCCTAAGCAGAGTTGAACTAGATATGCCCCGTGTGTGTAGGAAGCACAGTTCTTTGGTTCTGAGCAAGCTCACTGTTCTGGCCCTATAGGAAACACAGGAGAGTAGAAGAGTGCGGTTTTCTCAAAAGCAGAGTGTGTTTCTTGCAAGGCGAGCTAGCGTTTGTTTCCCAGTCCTAAACGGAGTTGAATCCCATGCAGTTTCTGGTCCTACGAGCAAGAGTTGTTTTCTGCTAAGAAGAGTCACTATTGCGCTCCCATTGCCATACACAGTGCAAATAGCACTCGCGTCTGTTCCCAGCAAGTACAGTGTATTGGACTGAAGAGAAGCTACTGTTCTGGTCAGTTTCCTAAGCAGAGTTGAACTAGATATGCCCCGTGTGTGTAGGAAGCACAGTTCTTTGGTTCTGAGCAAGCTCACTGTTCTGGCCCTATAGGAAACACAGGAGAGTAGAAGAGTGCTGTTTTCTCAAAAGCAGAGTGTGTTTCTTGCAAGGCGAGCTAGCGTTTGTTTCCCAGTCCTAAACGGAGTTGAATCCCATGCAGATTCTGGTCCTACGAGCAAGAGTTGTTTTCTGCTAAGAAGAGTCACTATTGCGCTCCCATTGCCATACACAGTGCAAATAGCACTCGCGTCTGTTCCCAGCAAGTACAGTGTATTGGACTGAAGAGAAGCTACTGTTCCTGTCAGTTTCCTAAGCAGAGTTGAACTAGATATGCCCCGTGTGTGTAGGAAGCACAGTTCTTTTGTTCTGAGCAAGCTCACTGTTCTGGCCCTATAGGAAACACAGGAGAGTAGAAGAGTGCTGTTTTCTCACAAGCAGAGTGTGTTTTTTGCAAGGCGAGCTAGCGTTTGTTTCCCAGTCCTAAACGGAGTTGAATCCCATGCAGATTCTGGTCCTACGAGCAAGAGTTGTTTTCTGCTAAGAAGAGTCACTATTGCGCTCCCATTGCCATACACAGTGCAAATAGCACTCGCGTCTGTTCCCAGCAAGTACAGTGTATTGGACTGAAGAGAAGCTACTGTTCTGGTCAGTTTCCTAAGCAGAGTTGAACTAGATATGCCCCGTGTGTGTAGGAAGCACAGTTTTTTTGTTCTGAGCAAGCTCACTGTTCTGGCCCTATAGGAAACACAGGAGAGTAGAAGAGTGCTGTTTTCTCAAAAGCAGAGTGTGTTTCTTGCAAGGCGAGCTAACGTTTGTTTCCCAGTCCTAAACAGAGTTGAATCCCATGCAGTTTCTGGTCCTACGAGCAAGAGTTGTTTTCTGCTAAGAAGAGTCACTATTGCGCTCCCATTGCCATACACAGTGCAAATAGCACTCGCATCTGTTC
Source organism: Peromyscus eremicus (assembly GCF_949786415.1). Lineage (NCBI taxonomy): Eukaryota > Metazoa > Chordata > Mammalia > Rodentia > Cricetidae > Peromyscus > Peromyscus eremicus. The sequence continues at coordinate 49,316 of NW_026736558.1, forward strand.
CCAGCAAGTACAGTGTATTGGACTGAAGAGAAGCTACTGTTCTGGTCAGTTTCCTAAGCAGAGTTGAACTAGATATGCCCCGTGTGTGTAGGAAGCACAGTTCTTTTGTTCTGAGCAAGCTCACTGTTCTGGCCCTATAGGAAACACAGGAGAGTAGAAGAGTGCTGTTTTCTCAAAAGCAGAGTGTGTTTCTTGCAAGGCGAGCTAGCGTTTGTTTCCCAGTCCTAAACGGAGTAGAATCCCATGCAGTTTCTGGTCCTACGAGCAAGAGTTGTTTTCTGCTAAGAAGAGTCACTATTGCGCTCCCATTGCCATACACAGTGCAAATAGCACTCGCGTCTGTTCCCAGCAAGTACAGTGTATTGGACTGAAGAGAAGCTACTGTTCTGGTCAGTTTCCTAAGCAGAGTTGAACTAGATATGCCCCGTGTGTGTAGGAAGCACAGTTCTTTTGTTCTGAGCAAGCTCACTGTTCTGGCCCTATAGGAAACACAGGAGAGTAGAAGAGTGCTGTTTTCTCAAAAGCAGAGTGTGTTTCTTGCAAGGCGAGCTAGCGTTTGTTTCCCAGTCCTAAACGGAGTTGAATCCCATGCAGATTCTGGTCCTACTAGCAAGAGTTGTTTTCTGCTAAGAAGAGTCACTATTGCGCTCCCATTGCCATACACAGTGCAAATAGCACTCGCGTCTGTTCCCAGCAAGTACAGTGTATTGGACTGAAGAGAAGCTACTGTTCTGGTCAGTTTCCTAAGCAGAGTTGAACTAGATATGCCCCGTGTGTGTAGGAAGCACAGTTCTTTTGTTCTGAGCAAGCTCACTGTTCTGGCCCTATAGGAAACACAGGAGAGTAGAAGAGTGCTGTTTTCTCAAAAGCAGAGTGTGTTTCTTGCAAGGCGAGCTAGCGTTTGTTTCCCAGTCCTAAACGGAGTAGAATCCCATGCAGTTTCTGGTCCTACGAGCAAGAGTTGTTTTCTGCTAAGAAGAGTCACTATTGCGCTCCCATTGCCATACACAGTGCAAATAGCACTCGCGTCTGTTCCCAGCAAGTACAGTGTATTGGACTGAAGAGAAGCTACTGTTCTGGTCAGTTTCCTAAGCAGAGTTGAACTAGATATGCCCCGTGTGTGTAGGAAGCACAGTTCTTTTGTTCTGAGCAAGCTCACTGTTCTGGCCCTATAGGAAACACAGGAGAGTAGAAGAGTGCTGTTTTCTCAAAAGCAGAGTGTGTTTCTTGAAAGGCGAGCTAGCGTTTGTTTCCCAGTCATAAACGGAGTTGAATCCCATGCAGTTTCTGGTCCTACGAGCAAGAGTTGTTTTCTGCTAAGAAGAGTCACTATTGCGCTCCCATTGCCATACACAGTGCAAATAGCACTCGCGTCTGTTTCCAGCAAGTACAGTGTATTGGACTGAAGAGAAGCTACTGTTCTGGTCAGTTTCCTAAGCAGAGTTGAACTAGATATGCCCCGTGTGTGTAGGAAGCACAGTTCTTTTGTTCTGAGCAAGCTCACTGTTCTGGCCCTATAGGAAACACAGGAGAGTAGAAGAGTGCTGTTTTCTCAAAAGCAGAGTGTGTTTCTTGCAAGGCGAGCTAGCGTTTGTTTCCCAGTCCTAAACGGAGTTGAATCCCATGCAGATTCTGGTCCTACGAGCAAGAGTTGTTTTCTGCTAAGAAGAGTCACTATTGCGCTCCCATTGCCATACACAGTGCAAATAGCACTCGCGTCTGTTCCCAGCAAGTACAGTGTATTGGACTGAAGAGAAGCTACTGTTCCTGTCAGTTTCCTAAGCAGAGTTGAACTAGATATGCCCCGTGTGTGTAGGAAGCACAGTTCTTTTGTTCTGAGCAAGCTCACTGTTCTGGCCCTATAGGAAACACAGGAGAGTAGAAGAGTGCTGTTTTCTCAAAAGCAGAGTGTGTTTCTTGCAAGGCGAGCTAGCGTTTGTTTCCCAGTCCTAAACGGAGTAGAATCCCATGCAGTTTCTGGTCCTACGAGCAAGAGTTGTTTTCTGCTAAGAAGAGTCACTATTGCGCTCCCATTGCCATACACAGTGCAAATAGCACTCGCGTCTGTTCCCAGCAAGTACAGTGTATTGGACTGAAGAGAAGCTACTGTTCTGGTCAGTTTCCTAAGCAGAGTTGAACTAGATATGCCCCGTGTGTGTAGGAAGCACAGTTTTTTTGTTCTGAGCAAGCTCACTGTTCTGGCCCTATAGGAAACACAGGAGAGTAGAAGAGTGCTGTTTTCTCAAAAGCAGAGTGTGTTTCTTGCAAGGCGAGCTAGCGTTTGTTTCCCAGTCCTAAACAGAGTTGAATCCCATGCAGTTTCTGGTCCTACGAGCAAGAGTTGTTTTCTGCTAAGAAGAGTCACTATTGCGCTCCCATTGCCATACACAGTGCAAATAGCACTCGCATCTGTTCCCAGCAAGTACAGTGTATTGGACTGAAGAGAAGCTACTGTTCTGGTCAGTTTCCTAAGCAGAGTTGAACTAGATATGCCCCGTGTGTGTAGGAAGCACAGTTCTTTTGTTCTGAGCAAGCTCACTGTTCTGGCCCTATAGGAAACACAGGAGAGTAGAAGAGTGCTGTTTTCTCAAAAGCAGAGTGTGTTTCTTGCAAGGCGAGCTAGCGTTTGTTTCCCAGTCCTAAACGGAGTTGAATCCCATGCAGATTCTGGTCCTACGAGCAAGAGTTGTTTTCTGCTAAGAAGAGTCACTATTGCGCTCCCATTGCCATACACAGTGCAAATAGCACTCGCGTCTGTTCCCAGCAAGTACAGTGTATTGGACTGAAGAGAAGCTACTGTTCTGGTCAGTTTCCTAAGCAGAGTTGAACTAGATATGCCCCGTGTGTGTAGGAAGCACAGTTCTTTTGTTCTGAGCAAGCTCACTGTTCTGGCCCTATAGGAAACACAGGAGAGTAGAAGAGTGCTGTTTTCTCAAAAGCAGAGTGTGTTTCTTGCAAGGCGAGCTAGCGTTTGTTTCCCAGTCCTAAACGGAGTTGAATCCCATGCAGTTTCTGGTCCTACGAGCAAGAGTTGTTTTCTGCTAAGAAGAGTCACTATTGCGCTCCCATTGCCATACACAGTGCAAATAGCACTCGCGTCTGTTCCCAGCAAGTACAGTGTATTGGACTGAAGAGAAGCTACTGTTCTGGTCAGTTTCCTAAGCAGAGTTGAACTAGATATGCCCCGTGTGTGTAGGAAGCACAGTTCTTTTGTTCTGAGCAAGCTCACTGTTCTGGCCCTATAGGAAACACAGGAGAGTAGAAGAGTGCTGTTTTCTCAAAAGCAGAGTGTGTTTCTTGCAAGGCGAGCTAGCGTTTGTTTCCCAGTCCTAAACGGAGTTGAATCCCATGCAGATTCTGGTCCTACTAGCAAGAGTTGTTTTCTGCTAAGAAGAGTCACTATTGCGCTCCCATTGCCATACACAGTGCAAATAGCACTCGCGTCTGTTCCCAGCAAGTACAGTGTATTGGACTGAAGAGAAGCTACTGTTCTGGTCAGTTTCCTAAGCAGAGTTGAACTAGATATGCCCCGTGTGTGTAGGAAGCACAGTTCTTTTGTTCTGAGCAAGCTCACTGTTCTGGCCCTATAGGAAACACAGGAGAGTAGAAGAGTGCTGTTTTCTCAAAAGCAGAGTGTGTTTCTTGCAAGGCGAGCTAGCGTTTGTTTCCCAGTCCTAAACGGAGTAGAATCCCATGCAGTTTCTGGTCCTACGAGCAAGAGTTGTTTTCTGCTAAGAAGAGTCACTATTGCGCTCCCATTGCCATACACAGTGCAAATAGCACTCGCGTCTGTTCCCAGCAAGTACAGTGTATTGGACTGAAGAGAAGCTACTGTTCTGGTCAGTTTCCTAAGCAGAGTTGAACTAGATATGCCCCGTGTGTGTAGGAAGCACAGTTCTTTTGTTCTGAGCAAGCTCACTGTTCTGGCCCTATAGGAAACACAGGAGAGTAGAAGAGTGCTGTTTTCTCAAAAGCAGAGTGTGTTTCTTGCAAGGCGAGCTAGCGTTTGTTTCCCAGTCCTAAACGGAGTTGAATCCCATGCAGTTTCTGGTCCTACGAGCAAGAGTTGTTTTCTGCTAAGAAGAGTCACTATTGCGCTCCCATTGCCATACACAGTGCAAATAGCACTCGCGTCTGTTTCCAGCAAGTACAGTGTATTGGACTGAAGAGAAGCTACTGTTCTGGTCAGTTTCCTAAGCAGAGTTGAACTAGATATGCCCCGTGTGTGTAGGAAGCACAGTTCTTTTGTTCTGAGCAAGCTCACTGTTCTGGCCCTATAGGAAACACAGGAGAGTAGAAGAGTGCTGTTTTCTCAAAAGCAGAGTGTGTTTCTTGCAAGGCGAGCTAGCGTTTGTTTCCCAGTCCTAAACGGAGTTGAATCCCATGCAGATTCTGGTCCTACGAGCAAGAGTTGTTTTCTGCTAAGAAGAGTCACTATTGCGCTCCCATTGCCATACACAGTGCAAATAGCACTCGCGTCTGTTCCCAGCAAGTACAGTGTATTGGACTGAAGAGAAGCTACTGTTCCTGTCAGTTTCCTAAGCAGAGTTGAACTAGATATGCCCCGTGTGTGTAGGAAGCACAGTTCTTTTGTTCTGAGCAAGCTCACTGTTCTGGCCCTATAGGAAACACAGGAGAGTAGAAGAGTGCTGTTTTCTCAAAAGCAGAGTGTGTTTTTTGCAAGGCGAGCTAGCGTTTGTTTCCCAGTCCTAAACGGAGTTGAATCCCATGCAGATTCTGGTCCTACGAGCAAGAGTTGTTTTCTGCTAAGAAGAGTCACTATTGCGCTCCCATTGCCATACACAGTGCAAATAGCACTCGCGTCTGTTCCCAGCAAGTACAGTGTATTGGACTGAAGAGAAGCTACTGTTCTGGTCAGTTTCCTAAGCAGAGTTGAACTAGATATGCCCCGTGTGTGTAGGAAGCACAGTTTTTTTGTTCTGAGCAAGCTCACTGTTCTGGCCCTATAGGAAACACAGGAGAGTAGAAGAGTGCTGTTTTCTCAAAAGCAGAGTGTGTTTCTTGCAAGGCGAGCTAGCGTTTGTTTCCCAGTCCTAAACAGAGTTGAATCCCATGCAGTTTCTGGTCCTACGAGCAAGAGTTGTTTTCTGCTAAGAAGAGTCACTATTGCGCTCCCATTGCCATACACAGTGCAAATAGCACTCGCATCTGTTCTCAGCAAGTACAGTGTATTGGACTGAAGAGAAGCTACTGTTCTGGTCAGTTTCCTAAGCAGAGTTGAACTAGATATGCCCCGTGTGTGTAGGAAGCACAGTTCTTTTGTTCTGAGCAAGCTCACTGTTCTGGCCCTATAGGAAACACAGGAGAGTAGAAGAGTGCTGTTTTCTCAAAAGCAGAGTGTGTTTCTTGCAAGGCGAGCTAGCGTTTGTTTCCCAGTCCTAAACGGAGTTGAATCCCATGCAGATTCTGGTCCTACGAGCAAGAGTTGTTTTCTGCTAAGAAGAGTCACTATTGCGCTCCCATTGCCATACACAGTGCAAATAGCACTCGCGTCTGTTCCCAGCAAGTACAGTGTATTGGACTGAAGAGAAGCTACTGTTCTGGTCAGTTTCCTAAGCAGAGTTGAACTAGATATGCCCCGTGTGTGTAGGAAGCACAGTTCTTTTGTTCTGAGCAAGCTCACTGTTCTGGCCCTATAGGAAACACAGGAGAGTAGAAGAGTGCTGTTTTCTCAAAGCAGAGTGTGTTTCTTGCAAGGCGAGCTAGCGTTTGTTTCCCAGTCCTAAACGGAGTAGAATCCCATGCAGTTTCTGGTCCTACGAGCAAGAGTTGTTTTCTGCTAAGAAGAGTCACTATTGCGCTCCCATTGCCATACACAGTGCAAATAGCACTCGCGTCTGTTCCCAGCAAGTACAGTGTATTGGACTGAAGAGAAGCTACTGTTCTGGTCAGTTTCCTAAGCAGAGTTGAACTAGATATGCCCCGTGTGTGTAGGAAGCACAGTTCTTTTGTTCTGAGCAAGCTCACTGTTCTGGCCCTATAGGAAACACAGGAGAGTAGAAGAGTGCTGTTTTCTCAAAAGCAGAGTGTGTTTCTTGCAAGGCGAGCTAGCGTTTGTTTCCCAGTCCTAAACGGAGTTGAATCCCATGCAGATTCTGGTCCTACTAGCAAGAGTTGTTTTCTGCTAAGAAGAGTCACTATTGCGCTCCCATTGCCATACACAGTGCAAATAGCACTCGCGTCTGTTCCCAGCAAGTACAGTGTATTGGACTGAAGAGAAGCTACTGTTCTGGTCAGTTTCCTAAGCAGAGTTGAACTAGATATGCCCCGTGTGTGTAGGAAGCACAGTTCTTTTGTTCTGAGCAAGCTCACTGTTCTGGCCCTATAGGAAACACAGGAGAGTAGAAGAGTGCTGTTTTCTCAAAAGCAGAGTGTGTTTCTTGCAAGGCGAGCTAGCGTTTGTTTCCAGTCCTAAACGGAGTAGAATCCCATGCAGTTTCTGGTCCTACAAGCAAGAGTTGTTTTCTGCTAAGAAGAGTCACTATTGCGCTCCCATTGCCATACACAGTGCAAATAGCACTCGCGTCTGTTCCCAGCAAGTACAGTGTATTGGACTGAAGAGAAGCTACTGTTCTGGTCAGTTTCCTAAGCAGAGTTGAACTAGATATGCCCCGTGTGTGTAGGAAGCACAGTTCTTTTGTTCTGAGCAAGCTCACTGTTCTGGCCCTATAGGAAACACAGGAGAGTAGAAGAGTGCTGTTTTCTCAAAAGCAGAGTGTGTTTCTTGCAAGGCGAGCTAGCGTTTGTTTCCCAGTCCTAAACGGAGTTGAATCCCATGCAGTTTCTGGTCCTACGAGCAAGAGTTGTTTTCTGCTAAGAAGAGTCACTATTGCGCTCCCATTGCCATACACAGTGCAAATAGCACTCGCGTCTGTTTCCAGCAAGTACAGTGTATTGGACTGAAGAGAAGCTACTGTTCTGGTCAGTTTCCTAAGCAGAGTTGAACTAGATATGCCCCGTGTGTGTAGGAAGCACAGTTCTTTTGTTCTGAGCAAGCTCACTGTTCTGGCCCTATAGGAAACACAGGAGAGTAGAAGAGTGCTGTTTTCTCAAAAGCAGAGTGTGTTTCTTGCAAGGCGAGCTAGCGTTTGTTTCCCAGTCCTAAACGGAGTTGAATCCCATGCAGATTCTGGTCCTACGAGCAAGAGTTGTTTTCTGCTAAGAAGAGTCACTATTGCGCTCCCATTGCCATACACAGTGCAAATAGCACTCGCGTCTGTTCCCAGCAAGTACAGTGTATTGGACTGAAGAGAAGCTACTGTTCTGGTCAGTTTCCTAAGCAGAGTTGAACTAGATATGCCCCGTGTGTGTAGGAAGCACAGTTCTTTGGTTCTGAGCAAGCTCACTGTTCTGGCCCTATAGGAAACACAGGAGAGTAGAAGAGTGCTGTTTTCTCAAAAGCAGAGTGTGTTTCTTGCAAGGCGAGCTAGCGTTTGTTTCCCAGTCCTAAACGGAGTTGAATCCCATGCAGATTCTGGTCCTACGAGCAAGAGTTGTTTTCTGCTAAGAAGAGTCACTATTGCGCTCCCATTGCCATACACAGTGCAAATAGCACTCGCGTCTGTTCCCAGCAAGTACAGTGTATTGGACTGAAGAGAAGCTACTGTTCTGGTCAGTTTCCTAAGCAGAGTTGAACTAGATATGCCCCGTGTGTGTAGGAAGCACAGTTCTTTTGTTCTGAGCAAGCTCACTGTTCTGGCCCTATAGGAAACACAGGAGAGTAGAAGAGTGCTGTTTTCTCAAAAGCAGAGTGTGTTTCTTGCAAGGCGAGCTAGCGTTTGTTTTCCAGTCCTAAACGGAGTTGAATCCCATGCAGATTCTGGTCCTACGAGCAAGAGTTGTTTTCTGCTAAGAAGAGTCACTATTGCGCTCCCATTGCCATACACAGTGCAAATAGCACTCGCGTCTGTTCCCAGCAAGTACAGTGTATTGGACTGAAGAGAAGCTACTGTTCCTGTCAGTTTCCTAAGCAGAGTTGAACTAGATATGCCCCGTGTGTGTAGGAAGCACAGTTCTTTTGTTCTGAGCAAGCTCACTGTTCTGGCCCTATAGGAAACACAGGAGAGTAGAAGAGTGCTGTTTTCTCAAAAGCAGAGTGTGTTTTTTGCAAGGCGAGCTAGCGTTTGTTTCCCAGTCCTAAACGGAGTTGAATCCCATGCAGATTCTGGTCCTACGAGCAAGAGTTGTTTTCTGCTAAGAAGAGTCACTATTGCGCTCCCATTGCCATACACAGTGCAAATAGCACTCGCGTCTGTTCCCAGCAAGTACAGTGTATTGGACTGAAGAGAAGCTACTGTTCTGGTCAGTTTCCTAAGCAGAGTTTGAACTAGATATGCCCCGTGTGTGTAGGAAGCACAGTTCTTTTGTTCTGAGCAAGCTCACTGTTCTGGCCCTATAGGAAACACAGGAGAGTAGAAGAGTGCTGTTTTCTCAAAAGCAGAGTGTGTTTCTTGCAAGGCGAGCTAGCATTTGTTTCCCAGTCCTAAACGGAGTTGAATCCCATGCAGTTTCTGGTCCTACGAGCAAGAGTTGTTTTCTGCTAAGAAGAGTCACTATTGCGCTCCCATTGCCATACACAGTGCAAATAGCACTCGCGTCTGTTCCCAGCAAGTACAGTGTATTGGACTGAAGAGAAGCTACTGTTCTGGTCAGTTTCCTAAGCAGAGTTGAACTAGATATGCCCCGTGTGTGTAGGAAGCACAGTTCTTTTGTTCTGAGCAAGCTCACTGTTCTGGCCCTATAGGAAACACAGGAGAGTAGAAGAGTGCTGTTTTATCAAAAGCAGAGTGTGTTTCTTGCAAGGCGAGCTAGCGTTTGTTTCCCAGTCCTAAACGGAGTTGAATTCCATGCAGATTCTGGTCCTACGAGCAAGAGTTGTTTTCTGCTAAGAAGAGTCACTATTGCGCTCCCATTGCCATACACAGTGCAAATAGCACTCGCGTCTGTTCCCAGCAAGTACAGTGTATTGGACTGAAGAGAAGCTACTGTTCTGGTCAGTTTCCTAAGCAGAGTTGAACTAGATATGCCCCGTGTGTGTAGGAAGCACAGTTCTTTTGTTCTGAGCAAGCTCACTGTTCTGGCCCTATAGGAAACACAGGAGAGTAGAAGAGTGCTGTTTTCTCAAAAGCAGAGTGTGTTTCTTGCAAGGCGAGCTAGCGTTTGTTTCCCAGTCCTAAACGGAGTTGAATCCATGCAGTTTCTGGTCCTACGAGCAAGAGTTGTTTTCTGCTAAGAAGAGTCACTATTGCACTCCCATTGCCATACACAGTGCAAATAGCACTCGCGTCTGTTCCCAGCAAGTACAGTGTATTGGACTGAAGAGAAGCTACTGTTCTGGTCAGTTTCCTAAGCAGAGTTGAACTAGATATGCCCCGTGTGTGTAGGAAGCACAGTTCTTTTGTTCTGAGCAAGCTCACTGTTCTGGCCCTATAGGAAACACAGGAGAGTAGAAGAGTGCTGTTTTCTCAAAAGCAGAGTGTGTTTTCTTGCAAGGCGAGCTAGCGTTTGTTTCCCAGTCCTAAACGGAGTAGAATCCCATGCAGTTTGTGGTCCTACGAGCAAGAGTTGTTTTCTGCTAAGAAGAGTCACTATTGCGCTCCCATTGCCATACACAGTGCAAATAGCACTCGCGTCTGTTCCCAGCAAGTACAGTGTATTGGACTGAAGAGAAGCTACTGTTCTGGTCAGTTTTTTAAGCAGAGTTGAACTAGATATGCCCCGTGTGTGTAGGAAGCACAGTTCTTTGGTTCTGAGCAAGCTCACTGTTCTGGTCCTATAGGAAACACAGGAGAGTAGAAGAGTGCTGTTTTCTCAAAAGCAGAGTGTGTTTCTTGCAAGGCGAGCTAGCGTTTGTTTCCCAGTCCTAAACGGAGTTGAATCCCATGCAGTTTGTGGTCCTACGAGCAAGAGTTGTTTTCTGCTAAGAAGAGTCACTATTGCGCTCCCATTGCCATACACATTGCAAATAGCACTCGCGTCTGTTCCCAGCAAGTACAGTGTATTGGACTGAAGAGAAGCTACTGTTCTGGTCAGTTTCCTAAGCAGAGTTGAACTAGATATGCCCCGTGTGTGTAGGAAGCACAGTTCTTTTGTTCTGAGCAAGCTCACTGTTCTGGCCCTATAGGAAACACAGGAGAGTAGAAGAGTGCTGTTTTCTCAAAAGCAGAGTGTGTTTCTTGCAAGGCGAGCTAGCGTTTGTTTCCCAGTCCTAAACGGAGTTGAATCCCATGCAGTTTCTGGTCCTACTAGCAAGAGTTGTTTTCTGCTAAGAAGAGTCACTATTGCGCTCCCATTGCCATACACAGTGCAAATAGCACTCGCGTCTGTTCCCAGCAAGTACAGTGTATTGGACTGAAGAGAAGCTACTGTTCTGGTCAGTTTCCTAAGCAGAGTTGAACTAGATATGCCCCGTGTGTGTAGGAAGCACAGTTCTTTTGTTCTGAGCAAGCTCACTGTTCTGGCCCTATAGGAAACACAGGAGAGTAGGAAGAGTGCTGTTTTCTCAAAAGCAGAGTGTGTTTCTTGCAAGGCGAGCTAGCGTTTGTTTCCCAGTCCTAAACGGAGTTGAATCCCATGCAGATTCTGGTCCTACGAGCAAGAGTTGTTTTCTGCTAAGAAGAGACACTATTGCGCTCCATTGCCATACACAGTGCAAATAGCACTCGCGTCTGTTCCCAGCAAGTACAGTGTATTGGACTGAAGAGAAGCTACTGTTCTGGTCAGTTTCCTAAGCAGAGTTGAACTAGATATGCCCCGTGTGTGTAGGAAGCACAGTTCTTTTGTTCTGAGCAAGCTCACTGTTCTGGCCCTATAGGAAACACAGGAGAGTAGAAGAGTGCTGTTTTCTCAAAAGCAGAGTGTGTTTCTTGCAAGGCGAGCTAGCGTTTGTTTCCCAGTCCTAAACGGAGTTGAATCCCATGCAGTTTCTGGTCCTACTAGCAAGAGTTGTTTTCTGCTAAGAAGAGTCACTATTGCGCTCCCATTGCCATACACAGTGCAAATAGCACTCGCGTCTGTTCCCAGCAAGTACAGTGTATTGGACTGAAGAGAAGCTACTGTTCTGGTCAGTTTCCTAAGCAGAGTTGAACTAGATATGCCCCGTGTGTGTAGGAAGCACAGTTCTTTTGTTCTGAGCAAGCTCACTGTTCTGGCCCTATAGGAAACACAGGAGAGTAGAAGAGTGCTGTTTTCTCAAAAGCAGAGTGTGTTTCTTGCAAGGCGAGCTAGCGTTTGTTTCCCAGTCCTAAACGGAGTTGAATCCCATGCAGATTCTGGTCCTACGAGCAAGAGTTGTTTTCTGCTAAGAAGAGTCACTATTGCGCTCCCATTGCCATACACAGTGCAAATAGCACTCGCGTCTGTTCCCAGCAAGTACAGTGTATTGGACTGAAGAGAAGCTACTGTTCTGGTCAGTTTCCTAAGCAGAGTTGAACTAGATATGCCCCGTGTGTGTAGGAAGCACAGTTCTTTTGTTCTGAGCAAGCTCACTGTTCTGGCCCTATAGGAAACACAGGAGAGTAGAAGAGTGCTGTTTTCTCAAAAGCAGAGTGTGTTTCTTGCAAGGCGAGCTAGCGTTTGTTTCCCAGTCCTAAACGGAGTTGAATCCCATGCAGATTCTGGTCCTACGAGCAAGAGTTGTTTTCTGCTAAGAAGAGTCACTATTGCGCTCCCATTGCCATACACAGTGCAAATAGCACTCGCGTCTGTTCCCAGCAAGTACAGTGTATTGGACTGAAGAGAAGCTACTGTTCTGGTCAGTTTCCTAAGCAGAGTTGAACTAGATATGCCCCGTGTGTGTAGGAAGCACAGTTCTTTTGTTCTGAGCAAGCTCACTGTTCTGGCCCTATAGGAAACACAGGAGAGTAGAAGAGTGCTGTTTTCTCAAAAGCAGAGTGTGTTTCTTGCAAGGCGAGCTAGCGTTTGTTTCCCAGTCCTAAACGGAGTTGAATCCCATGCAGTTTCTGGTCCTACGAGCAAGAGTTGTTTTCTGCTAAGAAGAGTCACTATTGCGCTCCCATTGCCATACACAGTGCAAATAGCACTCGCGTCTGTTCCCAGCAAGTACAGTGTATTGGACTGAAGAGAAGCTACTGTTCTGGTCAGTTTCCTAAGCAGAGTTGAACTAGATATGCCCCGTGTGTGTAGGAAGCACAGTTCTTTTGTTCTGAGCAAGCTCACTGTTCTGGCCCTATAGGAAACACAGGAGAGTAGAAGAGTGCTGTTTTCTCAAAAGCAGAGTGTGTTTCTTGCAAGGCGAGCTAGCGTTTGTTTTCCAGTCCTAAACGGAGTTGAATCCCATGCAGATTCTGGTCCTACGAGCAAGAGTTGTTTTCTGCTAAGAAGAGTCACTATTGCGCTCCCATTGCCATACACAGTGCAAATAGCACTCGCGTCTGTTCCCAGCAAGTACAGTGTATTGGACTGAAGAGAAGCTACTGTTCCTGTCAGTTTCCTAAGCAGAGTTGAACTAGATATGCCCCGTGTGTGTAGGAAGCACAGTTCTTTTGTTCTGAGCAAGCTCACTGTTCTGGCCCTATAGGAAACACAGGAGAGTAGAAGAGTGCTGTTTTCTCAAAAGCAGAGTGTGTTTTTTGCAAGGCGAGCTAGCGTTTGTTTCCCAGTCCTAAACGGAGTTGAATCCCATGCAGATTCTGGTCCTACGAGCAAGAGTTGTTTTCTGCTAAGAAGAGTCACTATTGCGCTCCCATTGCCATACACAGTGCAAATAGCACTCGCGTCTGTTCCCAGCAAGTACAGTGTATTGGACTGAAGAGAAGCTACTGTTCTGGTCAGTTTCCTAAGCAGAGTTGAACTAGATATGCCCCGTGTGTGTAGGAAGCACAGTTCTTTTGTTCTGAGCAAGCTCACTGTTCTGGCCCTATAGGAAACACAGGAGAGTAGAAGAGTGCTGTTTTCTCAAAAGCAGAGTGTGTTTCTTGCAAGGCGAGCTAGCATTTGTTTCCCAGTCCTAAACGGAGTTGAATCCCATGCAGTTTCTGGTCCTACGAGCAAGAGTTGTTTTCTGCTAAGAAGAGTCACTATTGCGCTCCCATTGCCATACACAGTGCAAATAGCACTCGCGTCTGTTCCCAGCAAGTACAGTGTATTGGACTGAAGAGAAGCTACTGTTCTGGTCAGTTTCCTAAGCAGAGTTGAACTAGATATGCCCCGTGTGTGTAGGAAGCACAGTTCTTTTGTTCTGAGCAAGCTCACTGTTCTGGCCCTATAGGAAACACAGGAGAGTAGAAGAGTGCTGTTTTATCAAAAGCAGAGTGTGTTTCTTGCAAGGCGAGCTAGCGTTTGTTTCCCAGTCCTAAACGGAGTTGAATTCCATGCAGATTCTGGTCCTACGAGCAAGAGTTGTTTTCTGCTAAGAAGAGTCACTATTGCGCTCCCATTGCCATACACAGTGCAAATAGCACTCGCGTCTGTTCCCAGCAAGTACAGTGTATTGGACTGAAGAGAAGCTACTGTTCTGGTCAGTTTCCTAAGCAGAGTTGAACTAGATATGCCCCGTGTGTGTAGGAAGCACAGTTCTTTTGTTCTGAGCAAGCTCACTGTTCTGGCCCTATAGGAAACACAGGAGAGTAGAAGAGTGCTGTTTTCTCAAAAGCAGAGTGTGTTTCTTGCAAGGCGAGCTAGCGTTTGTTTCCCAGTCCTAAACGGAGTTGAATCCCATGCAGTTTCTGGTCCTACGAGCAAGAGTTGTTTTCTGCTAAGAAGAGTCACTATTGCACTCCCATTGCCATACACAGTGCAAATAGCACTCGCGTCTGTTCCCAGCAAGTACAGTGTATTGGACTGAAGAGAAGCTACTGTTCTGGTCAGTTTCCTAAGCAGAGTTGAACTAGATATGCCCCGTGTGTGTAGGAAGCACAGTTCTTTGGTTCTGAGCAAGCTCACTGTTCTGGCCCTATAGGAAACACAGGAGAGTAGAAGAGTGCTGTTTTCTCAAAAGCAGAGTGTGTTTCTTGCAAGGCGAGCTAGCGTTTGTTTCCCAGTCCTAAACGGAGTAGAATCCCATGCAGTTTGTGGTCCTACGAGCAAGAGTTGTTTTCTGCTAAGAAGAGTCACTATTGCGCTCCCATTGCCATACACAGTGCAAATAGCACTCGCGTCTGTTCCCAGCAAGTACAGTGTATTGGACTGAAGAGAAGCTACTGTTCTGGTCAGTTTTTTAAGCAGAGTTGAACTAGATATGCCCCGTGTGTGTAGGAAGCACAGTTCTTTGGTTCTGAGCAAGCTCACTGTTCTGGTCCTATAGGAAACACAGGAGAGTAGAAGAGTGCTGTTTTCTCAAAAGCAGAGTGTGTTTCTTGCAAGGCGAGCTAGCGTTTGTTTCCCAGTCCTAAACGGAGTTGAATCCCATGCAGTTTGTGGTCCTACGAGCAAGAGTTGTTTTCTGCTAAGAAGAGTCACTATTGCGCTCCCATTGCCATACACAGTGCAAATAGCACTCGCGTCTGTTCCCAGCAAGTACAGTGTATTGGACTGAAGAGAAGCTACTGTTCTGGTCAGTTTCCTAAGCAGAGTTGAACTAGATATGCCCCGTGTGTGTAGGAAGCACAGTTCTTTTGTTCTGAGCAAGCTCACTGTTCTGGCCCTATAGGAAACACAGGAGAGTAGAAGAGTGCTGTTTTCTCAAAAGCAGAGTGTGTTTCTTGCAAGGCGAGCTAGCGTTTGTTTCCCAGTCCTAAACGGAGTTGAATCCCATGCAGTTTCTGGTCCTACTAGCAAGAGTTGTTTTCTGCTAAGAAGAGTCACTATTGCGCTCCCATTGCCATACACAGTGCAAATAGCACTCGCGTCTGTTCCCAGCAAGTACAGTGTATTGGACTGAAGAGAAGCTACTGTTCTGGTCAGTTTCCTAAGCAGAGTTGAACTAGATATGCCCCGTGTGTGTAGGAAGCACAGTTCTTTTGTTCTGAGCAAGCTCACTGTTCTGGCCCTATAGGAAACACAGGAGAGTAGAAGAGTGCTGTTTTCTCAAAAGCAGAGTGTGTTTCTTGCAAGGCGAGCTAGCGTTTGTTTCCCAGTCCTAAACGGAGTTGAATCCCATGCAGATTCTGGTCCTACGAGCAAGAGTTGTTTTCTGCTAAGAAGAGTCACTATTGCGCTCCCATTGCCATACACAGTGCAAATAGCACTCGCGTCTGTTCCCAGCAAGTACAGTGTATTGGACTGAAGAGAAGCTACTGTTCTGGTCAGTTTCCTAAGCAGAGTTGAACTAGATATGCCCCGTGTGTGTAGGAAGCACAGTTCTTTTGTTCTGAGCAAGCTCACTGTTCTGGCCCTATAGGAAACACAGGAGAGTAGAAGAGTGCTGTTTTCTCAAAAGCAGAGTGTGTTTCTTGCAAGGCGAGCTAGCGTTTGTTTCCCAGTCCTAAACGGAGTTGAATCCCATGCAGTTTCTGGTCCTACTAGCAAGAGTTGTTTTCTGCTAAGAAGAGTCACTATTGCGCTCCCATTGCCATACACAGTGCAAATAGCACTCGCGTCTGTTCCCAGCAAGTACAGTGTATTGGACTGAAGAGAAGCTACTGTTCTGGTCAGTTTCCTAAGCAGAGTTGAACTAGATATGCCCCGTTGTGTGTAGGAAGCACAGTTCTTTTGTTCTGAGCAAGCTCACTGTTCTGGCCCTATAGGAAACACAGGAGAGTAGAAGAGTGCTGTTTTCTCAAAAGCAGAGTGTGTTTCTTGCAAGGCGAGCTAGCGTTTGTTTCCCAGTCCTAAACGGAGTTGAATCCCATGCAGATTCTGGTCCTACGAGCAAGAGTTGTTTTCTGCTAAGAAGAGTCACTATTGCGCTCCCATTGCCATACACAGTGCAAATAGCACTCGCGTCTGTTCCCAGCAAGTACAGTGTATTGGACTGAAGAGAAGCTACTGTTCTGGTCAGTTTCCTAAGCAGAGTTGAACTAGATATGCCCCGTGTGTGTAGGAAGCACAGTTCTTTTGTTCTGAGCAAGCTCACTGTTCTGGCCCTATAGGAAACACAGGAGAGTAGAAGAGTGCTGTTTTCTCAAAAGCAGAGTGTGTTTCTTGCAAGGCGAGCTAGCGTTTGTTTCCCAGTCCTAAACGGAGTTGAATCCCATGCAGATTCTGGTCCTACGAGCAAGAGTTGTTTTCTGCTAAGAAGAGTCACTATTGCGCTCCCATTGCCATACACAGTGCAAATAGCACTCGCGTCTGTTCCCAGCAAGTACAGTGTATTGGACTGAAGAGAAGCTACTGTTCTGGTCAGTTTCCTAAGCAGAGTTGAACTAGATATGCCCCGTGTGTGTAGGAAGCACAGTTTTTTTGTTCTGAGCAAGCTCACTGTTCTGGCCCTATAGGAAACACAGGAGAGTAGAAGAGTGCTGTTTTCTCAAAAGCAGAGTGTGTTTCTTGCAAGGCGAGCTAGCGTTTGTTTCCCAGTCCTAAACGGAGTTGAATCCCATGCAGTTTCTGGTCCTACGAGCAAGAGTTGTTTTCTGCTAAGAAGAGTCACTATTGCGCTCCCATTGCCATACACAGTGCAAATAGCACTCGCGTCTGTTCCCAGCAAGTACAGTGTATTGGACTGAAGAGAAGCTACTGTTCTGGTCAGTTTCCTAAGCAGAGTTGAACTAGATATGCCCCCGTGTGTGTAGGAAGCACAGTTCTTTTGTTCTGAGCAAGCTCACTGTTCTGGCCCTATAGGAAACACAGGAGAG